>NW_004949103.1:14056406-14068059 GCF_000317375.1 Microtus ochrogaster
CGCTAACTGGGAATCACTAAAGTCTTTGGAAACCCCAAAGCAGACCACCATTGACACACTTACTCAACCAAGGAGATAACTCCCAATTTTTCCAAAAACTTTCACAAAATGGCAAAACTTTATTCAAACATATAAGCCTTTGGGGGCAATTCTCATTCAAACCACCATACATGGTGACTTTACTTCTATCCCAGGGCTATCTATACAGCAGGTATTGTTACTAGTTCCATTTCACAGGTGAGAAGACCTTGGCTTCCAGACATATATACAGCTATGATTAACATTCAAATAGACTCCCTTAGTCCTTGGTATTCACTTCAAATGTGAGATGACAATGGGATTCCTTTGATGGCAGGAAATATCTCACACTTAATTTTATGTCTCTTATGATAGTCAATGAAACATCTAGAAAGCCATTTAATAGACTTTTTACCCAAAATTCAGATTAAAATGTGTTTTCATCTTCTTGGTGAAGATGAAAATGTCAAATATGGCAGATGTTTCTTGAAGCAAAATATTATGAAGCATGTTCTGCACAGTAGTGCTCTTTTTATCAGTGACTGTTCAGTCTAGGACCACAAAGTAGAAGGAAGGTAATCAAATATTGGGTAATATTTACAATGAACAAACATAGCTATATTTTCTTCCTTCTTGAGCACTGTAAATCCTGGAGGATGGTGAACAGGATTCAGAATTCTGACCCATGAGAGAAGGGATACACTTCATTAGAAAATTACATGTTGGGCAGTTTTGTAAGTGAGAAATTTGTTTTATTGTATTCACTTCAAGGTGGAAGCGTATGCATTATGTCAATGTTTACTACCCTTACCAGGGTGTTTTATTATTCTCTGAGATGATATTTTTCTTTCAGGTGACTTAATTTTTTTGGAGAGAGGGTCTCACAAACCAGAAATACCCTTGAATTAGATGTGCTTCTGAGGAGGGCTTTGAATATCTAAACTTCCTGGTTCCACTTTCCACATACTAGGATTACAAACAGATTCCATCATGTTGGATGAGCATGTGTGCAAGGACGCTTTTGATGCATTCAGAGGACAACGTGTGGGAATGGGTTCTCTCTTTCCACCCTGTGGTTCGAACATAAGTGGTTGGCATTCTTTTCCCTGACCAAGCATCTCTCTGGCTTTAAGATAAAGTTTGACTACAATAAAGGTACATTACAGCAAACCTATAGCCAACATCAAGTTAAATGGAGAGAAACTCAAAGCAATTAGACTCAAATCAGGAACAAAACGAGGTTGTTCACATTTTCCATTTCTATTCAATGTAGTACTTGATGTTTTAGCTATAACAATAAGCCAATTGAAAGAGATTAAAAAGATATAAATTGGAAAGGAAGGTGATAAAGTATCATGATTTGCAGATGATATAATATTATATATAAGTGATCCTAAAAATTCCACCAGGGAACTTCTACATCTCATAAACACTGATAAAGTGTATAGATACAAGATTACCTTTAAAAAATAAGTTGCCCTCATATATATACAAAGGATAAACAGACTAAAAAAAATTCAAAGAAACATCTTTCATAATGGCCTCAAATAATATAAAATACCTTGGGTTAACTCTATTCAAGCAAGTGAAAGACTTACATGATAAAAGCTTCAAGTATTTGAGGAAAGAAATTAAAGAAAATACCAGAATGCAACCCAGAGCCACCACTGGGAGCCTTGCCTGGCTACAAGAGATGACCATCTTAGACTTCATAACTTCCATTACTTCATTAGGATCATCTTCATAGGTTTCTGGAAGTTCCCACTGCACTAGGTTTACACACCTTCCTTCAAATGATCCCAATTCCCACTGTCTCCCTCTGCCCCACCCACAACTGAACCCTCCTACTTACATTCCCATCCACCCACAGTCTACCCATAAACATCTATTATGCTGCCCCTTCCCAGGGATATTGATGCATTTCCCTATGTTCCTCCTATTTCCTTACTTGTCTGGTTCTGTGAATTGTAGTTTCCAGTGGTGGGTGTGGGGTGCATTCAAAGATAAATTGTCAAAGGAGGTTCAATGGGAATCCACAACATTCCAGACTGATGTTAAGACAAAGAACTTGCTCTCTGAATATGGATAATGAGTCCCATTGCTGAAGACAACATACCCAACTCATTGAACATGGAGAAGTCAAGCTAGTACCTATATGAAACAATTACCCTTATATGCTGGTCTCTTAAATGTGGGAAGGTACCAAAAGAGAAATATGGACACCAACCCATACACAAAAATCTTTGACATAAAATCTGTCCTTCATAAGAAATATGCTAGGGTAATGATGGCACAAAACATATAGTAGTAGCCAACCAAGATATTATTTGACTTAACCCCCATGCCACAAGAATGAACCCATATTCATCACTGCTTGGATAACCAAGGGCCATAGCCTAGATAGCCCAGATACCAAGGGGAAAACCAAATGCAACTGGTCCAAACACCAGCAAACAAACAGACAAACAAAACAATAAAATGATTTCTAATGATATCCTGCTGTATTCATAGATCAGTTCCTTATCTAGTCATCATCAGAGAGTCTGTCTCCCTCTCGCAGCAGAGGGGAACAGATGCAGAGACCCCAGACAAACATTGTATGCAGAGAGTCTAAATTGGAGATTCCCATCAAATCCGTTCCTCCAGGACTCAGAGAATCCCATGAAAAAGGATGCAGAAAGAGTGTGTGAGCCAGAGGGGATAGAGGACACCATAAATCTGAACTAGCTAAGCAACATTAGCTCACAGAGATCAAAGCAGCAAACACAGGGCCTACATGAGTCTACATATGTATTCTCTGCATATATATATATATATATATTATAGCTATCAGCTTAGTATTTTTATGATCCTCCTGACTAAAAGAACTAGTGGGTATTTCCCTCTTTTGCCTGCTTTTGGGATTCTTTTCCTCCTAGGAGAAAGAAAGTGAGTGGATCTGGAGGTTAGGAGAGGTGAGAATGAACTAGGAGGGGTGGAGAGAGGGGAACTATAATCAGGATACACAGTATGAGAAAAGAATCTAGTCTCACTATTTTGAATTTTAAAATGAAGATGCCTTAGACGGAAGCCAAATTTACCAACTGGGCCTATTATAAAACATGTGACGTTGTCAAGCATTTATTACTACCATACAATCAAGGTTTTTTGACAAATATATCAAACACATACTTCTATCATAAATTTTTGAGAAATCTTTTATGTTGTCTAACTCTAAACAAATTAGGTTGATATGTTTGGTCTGAGGGTGCTTCCTAGGTTCCTATGGATGCCTGTCAACGAGAACAGTATAGACTCTGTCTTTGATTCTATTTCTGGAAAGATTGTAAATTTCTGGGAACATGTAAATGTATTTTATGAAAGCAATTGATAAGATATTAAGAAAAAAATATGATTTTCAAGTTGTGCTTTGGATAGTCAGCCTTACAAAACAAAAACTGTAGCTTTACATAAATTGAAAATATACCATTTGTTAGACTATATAACATTAATGGGCAGAAGATAAAGGCTATGAAAGCATCTGCTACTTCACAATGAAGCAAAGCTCATATGTGAAAGAGTCATACAGAAGCTCTGTAGAAAATAATATTTGAACAGGACTGTGATATAATGGAATTTAATAGAGAATTGACTTCAGTGTGGGTAATTTTGAATTTATGAAACAAGTGGCAGAATCCCTGGGTGAAAATGATTCATTTATTTTCTTTAATGAATTATGTCATTTGAATATATTTAATTTAATTTATATTTAAGTGGAGATATTAGAGAGCAAACATCATCGAGAACTTGGTCAGTCAATTACTCTTACTTTTTCACAATTATTATTGCTGCTCTTCAAACTTCTACACTATACCTAGAAATCTGTTGTTCCACAGACCTACTAACCCAGAGTTTTCAAATGAGAGGGTAATGTTTCCATACTGATTTTGTCACTATCACAGCAACACACAAAATGATGAGTTCACAAGACTACATCCATGTGAGTAGTGCCATAGGTTGGCCTTCTTTTCAAAACCAAAGAGAAGTTTGACATTGTCAAACAAAAGCTCCACTTCTCTCTCACACAGTAGCTAAGATTCCTTTTAAAATACATTTCCTTGAGAATTGATATGTACAATAGCCCTGTTGTGTCTGAAAAATCTACACCGCTGGATCTTACAATTTTTCAACTTCCTCTTCCACATGGATAGCTGAGTGGAGTCATATAATATAGACATCCCATTTAGAGCTAAGCTCTCCAAAATCTCTCATTATCTGCAAGCTGTCTAGTTGTAGGTGTTTGTGTTAATCATCATCTATGTCAAGAAGAAGCTTATCTGCTGAACTCTGACACTGTCCTGATCTATTGGTGTAGCCACATGACATCAGGAGCTATTTTACACTCCCAGCATATGGGGTAACAAAAGCTTTGTCCAGCCACACACTTTTCATGATTTTCAAATTTTCTCTTTCATTTTCTCTCTCCTTGCATTTTGTCAAAGTTTTAACACAACAATGAAGGTAAGACTAAAGGGAGAACAATGCCCTGGTCACTACTCACAAGCCTCACATACATGAAAAAATTCACACCTACCTGTGAAGCTGACCATGGTTTCCAACATTGCACTCACATCTACTAACTAAAGCAAAATATGGGTTAAAATAGTACATTTTAAAAATAAACCACCATTTAATTAATTCCCCCATGATTAAAATAGCGAAAGGGCATAGAGGAAATATTTAACATTCCTTATCCTAGGCTTGTCTTACAAAGGTGCTTTTGGTTTCATAGAAAAATCAGTTCCCTGTCCCAGGCTTTTTAAAACTATACTGAGGGACTTTCCTTGAAATGCAAATTCAAGTAGATTGCAGTTTCACAGATGAAAGCTTTCTGAGTCTCTAATATCTAGCTAAAGAACTATTCATCTCCATTTCAATGGTTAATTTTTGATTTTGACATATGAAAATCATGTTCGTATTTTTACCCATTCTAGGAGATTAAATATCTAGGTGGTGTATCCATATTACTTAATTTTTACCTTCTGCAAACCTCACTTTTAAATGCATAAACCATTTTATCAAGAAGAACACCTTTTTTTTTCAATGCAATGTTATTAAATCTGGATTCCTGCCATGCCTTCTTGTAGACTAGAAAAAAGGAAAGGAAAAAAGTTAAAGCTAAACATGCTTTGCTGTCACACGAAGCCCTAAGATCTTTCCTTTTGAATTAATGGAAGTTGATTAAAGTCTGATGGTTTACAAGAATTTATAAAGAGATACTTCTATTCTAGAAGCAAATATGCTTTTTTTTTTAAAGAATACTCATTTTTTTGTGGTCTTGTTTGTTTGATTAGTTTTGTTTTATTTTCAGGATTTGGTCAGGGTCTCACATAGCCCATGGTAATCACAGACTGACTCCCTGATTCTTCTGCTTTCGCGTTCAAAGTAATAAAATTACAGGTGTCTCTCAAAATGCCTGGCCATGTAGGATTTTTTCTGTTTCTTCCTCCCTTTCTCTACATCTCTACCTTGTCACCTCTCTGTCTCTGTGACTATCTGTCTCTTTCATGCACAACACTGACTCAGAGACTCCCTCCACACTACAGGAGGCCCTAGTGAGAAAAGGGCTAGATCTATCTTTAAGCCCTCATCAGGATGTCAGGTCCTTAATCTTCTGGGATCCAGACCTGTGAGAAAATGAATTCTTGTCATTTGATCCATTCCACCTGTGGTTCTTCATTGTGGCACCCTACTTTCGTAGCAGTTTCAGTCATAAAAATTCAGAATAGTTTTCCTATATCTGTGTTCTACCATGTCCTACCAACTTTTGATATTGATATTAATGGATTTTTACTATAGTCCCATTTTTTTTTTAACTAAAAAAACTATAAAATCTATCAGTCTCCTTGGGACCACACCTCTAGTTTGTATATACTGCCTCCTACCAGTTTCAGAACATACTTCTTCTTGTCCTCTTTCACTCCTCCTTGCTTTACTTCTCAGAAAACCTAGACAGGAATCTGAACAGGCTCCTGAATACTGACTACAACAGTCCCTGAACTCAAGTGTCCCAGCAAGGTACTTGCTACTAGCAGTTTTCTGCTTCAGGAAGTACCTTAAATAAATTTTAAAGCTCAGTGTTAGAATTTTGTTCCCTAGTTAGGTCATAATTAATTAGAGTCCTGCAATTTATTTCGGCCATATTCCCTAAGGTAATTACGCTCCAGCTTTTTTTATTCAGGTTTTCTTTCTTTTCACAAATAACCATCTTTGCTAAAGTGTACATGGCTCCCCAGGGCCACACTGCATAGCCAAGCCACACTCAAGGACTGTGTCTGATGCTTCAAGCTTAGTGTCAGAGGCAAATTTAATGAGCTCATTATCAAGACTAGTCTGTGTCTTGATGGAAGTATTAAATCCAAAGACCGTGACAGACTTTCTTTAGACATCACAGACTTTTTTGAATTGTGAACTTGAAATCAACAACTGGGGATAAAATATCCCAATAGTATAGCTGCTAACTAACCTGAGGTCTATGTGGTCACCACTGCATAGTGTGTTGATATGTGGTCTAGGTGGTTTCCAATGTATAGTATGCTGGTAAGCGTTTCCCGGGGTTAGAAGCACCAAATTTACCCTGAAAAATAAATACCCTCATGACTTTCCTTTATATTCCATTAACAATGGGAAAAACTTCATCCATGCTATTTGTAAAATATTATATTGGTTCTCACTCATTTCTGTTAAAAGAAATAGTAGGGAATATATCTAACAATTAGTGTCCCATGAGGATGCCGTGCAAAGAAATTGTGTAATACTCTACATGAACAAGACCCACTGGAGACTCATTCGCAGAGCTAAAATTTGTCAGAACCACCCCACAGCTGTCAAAATAAGAACATTTTAGCCTGGGGAATGTAAGATAGGATACATTTCCCTGTGTGATTCACTGTAGCCCTCACTCACCTTTGGCCCTCTTGCTTTGCCACTTAGAAATGTTGTAATAAAAAAACCCATTAGCCAAATATATTTTGTCTTCAAATGTGTCGTCAGTGTCTAGCCTGTTAGTACCAGCCTGTCAACATACCCACTGCCATTTGGCAAATACCGTGCTCTTAGCTATAAAAACCTTATTCTTCTTTGTGTAAGTGGAATCAAAGTTTTTGTTTTTCTTTTCTCACTGTTTAACCTTAACTTCAATTTGATGAGCTCTGGTGTTTTTCCTTCTTAGCCTGGTTAAATTTCTAATTCTGAAGCATTTTAAAATTACAGTGAAAGACTTAGGGCCTTATATTTATTTCTTCGCTCCCTCTCTTCTTTCCCTTACTGTATCCTTCCTTCTGTCCATCATTACTTCATCCCCCCTTCCTCTATAATATTTATTGCTTGCCATTTGTCTCAATGAATATTAAATGTACACTTTTTACTGAGAATCTGAGCCTTCTGAAATTTCAAGGTATTGTATTTTATTGATCAAGTCTGAATATGCCATACGTAGAAAAGGAGATTTATATGTTAAAATTGTTAGCAGGCTGAATTTTACAATTGTATAAGGAAGGTCCAATTGTATACAAATGTATACACATGTGTATACACATGCATGACAGTTATTTAAGTCATTTTTTATGAGTAGCAGACAATCCCCAAGGCATTTCACTCTAGGTATCTGAGGACCACTTAAGTTTCTTTGGTATAAAATAAGTAGTGGCATAGGTCAGTCTACCATCTTGGCATGACACTGAGGTGAAATAATAAATTTCATTACCAATTTGTACTTCATATTATTTAGTTTTATTGAAAAGATGCCACAAAGTAGTCAATAATAAGCTAAAATGATGGTACTTACAGGTGTCAAAAAGGTAATGGAAGATACCACAATGGTACGAAGTTAGAAACAATTTACTGAGCACTGGCCATGTTCATAACTCTATATAAGGCAAGCGTGCAACATGTCTCTTGCTCTCAAGAAGCACAGGCCATGAACCTCATCTGTGTATTTGTGTATGGCTGGCAGTGGGGTTGGTGGTCATGACAACCTTTACTTTAAGTCGTACTCTCTACTGTGGTATGTACCACATCCTGAGAGTTTGTAATTTTAGCCATATATTGGTCTTTAACTACTTGGCCTCTTTATCCTCCTCTTTCTACTTGCTAGCATGCACTAACATGTGTATATATAAGGGTTTGCACACCTAAGTGACCACATGTGGAAGTCAGAACTTTCAATGTCCTGTGCCTTTCTTGAGAGTTTTCCACACTATTCTTTGAGACACTGTCACTCAGCGGACTTGGAGTTTACCATTAAGAGTAGACTGTCTGGGAAGAAAATGCCTAGGATCTGCATGTCCCTTCCTCCTACGATCAGTGCTGGCATTACACACTCCTATCAACACAGCTGTTTTTCAAATGTATGCTGGAGTTTCAGTGTAGGTCCTCATGCTTTACAGAAAGCACATTACTCAGTGAGCAATCTCCTCAGCTCTTCGCCAAGTCTTTAGAGCTGGTGTCTATAACATATTACAATCCCTAAAGAAACAAATACCTTATCCTCCTACTGAATTGGAGCTTTGCAGTCAAGACATTTAAACTGTATTCTTAGGTCAACTTGGAATCTACAAGAAAGCCAAAGCAACCTTTCCTTTTCCAATCTCCCATTGCTCCTTCCATGAAAGATTCTTACTAAAATGTAGACAATTCACATCTTACATTATGTATGTATCTGCCTCATTCTGAATTTGCATAAATTCTCCCTGACATGGCTCTAATAAACACTATCTCATATGCATTTGATGAAATAATAACTATGTCTGATTGCTTTTAGTATATCAGATGACAATCTATGTTGTATTGCTCTTCTTTGGTCTCATTTGGTGGCAATATAAAACATTTATTGGAAGACATTAAAGAAGAGAGTGTCTTTATTAGATGCGCCACCAGACATTTATCAGTAGGGAGGCAGTTCTCAGTTATTGCACCACAATACCATCATCAGCTCATGCCGTTAAACATTATAGATAAATTCTGCAACATTAACTTTTGTGGCAGAGCAAATAAATGTTAGCAAGTAATGCAATGGTTCCACTGTGTGTGTGCTTTTCTTTTAATTATCAAATGCTCCTGCTTGCTTCATTTATAACCATTCAATTACTTCTCACTGACTAGTATACAAAATCCTTGTCATACCCAAAGTTGTATTATAGACCTGATCTCTGTCTCTAAATTCATTGCCCTGAGCTTCTTTATCTCCTATGTAATTACATGTGTATTCTCTAACTTTGAAACTCAAATTTTTATGCACTGTTTCTTATTTCAATCTTATTCTTCAAAGTCACCTCTGAGTCTCCTGCATTTATATTCTTTGACATCTTGGCTCAAATCACCCTTCTTAGTTTTGTAAAACTTCAAGATCTAACATATCACTCAAGTTTCAGCTTAAATTCATCTTTAGTAAAGCTTTCTTCAACCCATCAAAAGCAAAGGCTCTCTGCTAGCATCATTAATGCCTTAAATGTTTATCTCATACCCAGGGTGATTAACAAAGTATCTGGTGCTACTGGTCACATTTCTTATCTAGCTCTTGATTCTTTGAGTTTTTCTTATCCCTGGAAATTACTGTCTAGGACATGAGGATGGCAGTCAAAAAACAGTCATTTACCTAAACCTGAAAAGGCAAAAATAGAGGAAATTAGGCTACAGTTCTGTCTCGAGCTACAACAGAATTTCTATGGAAAATCTGACCCTGTAATGAGTTCACTGCTTTCTTCTAGAGTTAGACAATATCTACTGCTTGGGCTTTCACTCAAATAATTTTTCCTATGACAAATGTAAACGAAATCTCATGAGAAAAATATCCAGAGATTGATTCAGTTTTGATTTTCTTCATAGTTTCATGAAATATCGCTAGATAGCTTCCTGAAAACCAAGCATAAAAAAAAAAAATGTACTGTATCTATTTGCCTTTTTCTCCCTCTCTGATGCTCTTTGATCATTGCAAACAATCTTTTTGCACTGATTATTCAGATTTTTTTTTTTTTTTGCAATACTGTGCAGAAGCCTTAGGCAGTGCCCTCTTAGAAGACCCTTGGCTAAGATTGGGACATAGCCTTAAAAATTCCTCAACTGCAAAGTAACTTCCAAGATAAAAGCTGAATTTATTGGTAAGAGGGAAAGTCTCTGAACATAAAGATAAGAAATAAGTGGTAAATTTTAGGTGGTTTTAGAGTTTTATCTCCCTGTCTCGCAAAATCAAAGAATACGGAAGGATTCGTCTGCAGAACTATTTGTAAAAGTACTGGAGCTGTGGATTTTATTTATATTCATGATACCCATGGCTGTGTGTAATTCTATCATTTCCTAATCTATTGACTTATAAAAAAAAGTGTTGGGAACAAATAGGAGCCTTTGTTTTTGTCATTAAGTTTCTGATTTCCTTTAGAATATATTCCTCAACTATGTTTGCTAAAGCTAAATTCCTAATATTCTCTCCATTTTTTCCCTTCTTGATGCCATTTATGTGTAATGACAGATTTCTTCATCTTAGATTTGTTTTAATTTTAGCAGTTTTATATTTTTATAAAAAGGAAAATACAAAGAGTATTCACATTTTCCATACCCAGATTTCCGTATTATTGATCTTACTTTGTATGGTGCATTGTTTTATGTGTATCTATTGAAAATTCAAGTTCAAACTCTATTCAGTGGCATTTGCTTTTCTCTTCATTCTTTCCTATTACAGGAACAGGCCCAGGACACTGCACGATATTCGGTTGTCATATCTCTTTGTGTTTCTCTTGACTTTAACATGTCTTATTTCTGTTCTTTAATTGTCCTTATTTATGATATAGATGCTGTGTACTTGGGAGTCTTCTATATTCTGCACAACGTCCCTTACACGGAACTTGTCTTGCATTGATTTCCCATGATTGGAGAAGGGACATATGTTTCAAGAGTAAGAATGCAGAAGCATAGCTTCTGGTATCTCATCTGAGGTCCTGTGAGTGATTCCTGCTTTCAGACATTTTCTTTTCCCCCAGTTGAAGGAAGATCACTAAGTACAGTCATCAACCTAAGGAATGATAATTTATGCTTCATCTCCGTGTCTGTGAGAGCAGAAAATCAACACAGAAAAAAATCTAAAGAAGTATTTGCACATAAATTGCCTTTTATCCATTGAATAGTTTCCGTTTCCATTCATGGATATTTATCTTATATTTTTCATTGTCATACAATCCCAACACCTTTGTTTCATTGCTCCCTTGTGCCAGCTTTGGTCAGTAGAAGCACATTCAATAGATCATGCATTCCTTTCACATCCCTATGGATTCTTTGGTTTATCATATGTGCATTTGCCTGTTTAGTTACTATTTCATGGCTCTGC
Source organism: Microtus ochrogaster (assembly GCF_000317375.1). Classification (NCBI taxonomy): domain Eukaryota; kingdom Metazoa; phylum Chordata; class Mammalia; order Rodentia; family Cricetidae; genus Microtus; species Microtus ochrogaster. Next base: position 14,067,781 of record NW_004949103.1, read on the forward strand.
AAAATGATACAGGCTTAGATTATATGTTGTGACTTATGCTTAAATTATCTCTCTGGGAAGCCTTGTTCCCTTTTATTGAAGGATGGCATTAGAAAGCAAATCCGGGATCTATATCTGTTTATTTCCACTGGGTAGAGCTAGGAAAATTGGTACAGAACATTGATCCAACCACTTAAGTGAAGCTAAATATGTGAGGTAGTTACAATAGTCAAAGAACACTAATATATTAGAAACATAGGAAGTGGAATATATCAATTAATATAAAATTTATACAAAGAA
>NW_004949103.1:14068159-14075075 GCF_000317375.1 Microtus ochrogaster
AATATAAATATGTATAATTATAATATGTATTATATTTTATTGTAATAATATGAACATAAATGTAGAAGAAAGTGAATGTCTTAATGATGAGTTAAACAATCACAGAACTGAACTCCCAAAATTAAGAACATAACAAAAGGAGAACAAACACAGCACACACTAACAATCAGGGCTCTCCAAAATCTGCAAATCTAGATGCCCATGACAAAAACAGATTCAACAACATGGATTATCCAGAGGTTCTTTCCAATCCTTCCTCTAGAAGTTCTTAGTTACTATGAAAAAAAATGCTTAATTCTAAATAAACAAAAGCCTATAAGCAAAGACATGAAGATCATTGGCAAGTTTTCAATGAAGAATGGCTCTCAGGACCCAGCAATGAAAGTAGCTCTCAAAGTAGCCTTCAGATATAGCACTCCTTATGGTAGGCTTCCTATCTTATCTCACAGGATGTTCTTAATGATGCCTTAATTGTTTTGATCATCAACACCAAGTTTTGATTTCAGTGGTATGGAACATTTCATTACATATATTAAATAAATAGTAAAGAAAAAACAAAATAGGAATAGTAGGCATGCAGCAGATCAATAAAGTATTGAAAACTCAATTATACAAATAAAATCCCCTTCAGCAAGAAATTAATGCCTTCCCAGTTGATTAAAAAGTGGGGTCATTGGTATATTGATTTTACCAATAATTTTAAAAAGTTCATTGCTTTAGCCATAAGAAAATTAGTGATCTAACTACAACAACTAAACACTCTGATGAAAATAAATTACATTAAACATTTCATTAATTCTACTTTTCCACAGTCCCTCTAATGACTATCTCACTAGTGTCTTACAGAATAATTTTTCATCAAGGAAGTTAAGGAATTATCTTATTAACTTCTCAGTTAGACTCTAATTCCTCTTTGATGTATCTACAATATATACAGTTGGGACTGGGATGATGGTTTAGTCAGTAAACTCCTTCCCACAAAGCTCAAGAAACCGAGTTCAGATTCCCAGAACCCATTGAAAAGCTGGAAACAATAGCATAGGTATCTAAATACAATCCAAGAATGCCGCTGTGAAGACAAGGGACGCAGAGAAAGGAAAAGCATCTCATCTGAACTTGTGGGCCAGCTAACCTGGTGGTATTCAGGAGTGAACAAAAGAGAACCTGCCACAAAGTAGAAGTGAGAACCAGAATGCAAATTGTTCTAGATTGATTTTACTGCGGTGCTAAAATGATCTTGACAAAAAGCAACTTGGAGGAAGAAAGTATTTACTTCTTATAGCTCCTGGTCACAATCCTTCATTGGGGAAAGTATGGCCACAGGCCAATCAGACCTAGCAGGTTCTTCAGTTCAGGGTCCCTTTTTCCAGGTGACTTCAGGTTCTCTCAATTGGATAATAAAAAATTATCTGCACATAACTGCACACATGAACCCACACACAGAAATATATTTAAATGAATTATTATTTTCTCCTGACACTTTCACATAGTTGGTCTTGATGATGAAAAAGACTACAGGGCATATATTCTGATTTGTCTTCTAACTAAAAAATATCTGTACTTGGTTTTCTAAACAATTAGAATGCATGTCACGTTTAAATCACTGGGTGTCTATAACTGTTCATATAATGAGGTGAATATTGAATTAAATAAAAATTTTGACACATCCTTTCAGACAAGATGAAAAAAAAAATAACATCCCAAAGTTCTTTATTGGAGAAAAGTAGTCTAGATACAATCAATTAGGCTGTCAGTTTTGCAAGTAGAATGTAATGTGTTTTACAACAGTTCATTTAATTTTTACACAATGCAATGGAAAATTAATGAAGAGTACGAAAATCTATATCCCTTTCTTCCCTGCATTTCATTTTTACTCTTTTTGTTGCCTCCTTCGCTCCTCCTACTCTCTCTCATCCTGTTCTGTCTTCATCTTTCTTTTCTCTGTCTTTTTATTGAAGGATCCTCTTTATTTTATGTAGTCAGATAATATACTTAAAAGAAAACTTTTCAAGTATATCCATTATCATAAACTTACAGGTTAATAGCTCTAAAAAGTACATCATTTAGCAAGAGGCCTTTTTCTAAATCATCTCTTAAAAATTCACATTAAATGATTTACAATCCACATTTGACAGAATATAAATTTGAAAAATGTTGAGGTTCCTTCTCACTTTTTAACTGGAAGTTTGCAAGCAGCATTTACTTACAGAGAATAGAAATTTATGTTGCCTACCTTCTCCAACTGCATTCTATCCCTTCCAAGCATATACAGAGAAGTTTTTCTCTTAATAAAAGAAATAAAAATATTTCTAAGGCAACAAAACTAAAGGGAGGAAACAATGTGGTGTGGGATAATTGTTTGTATTCTGTCAATCATGTTTTAAATAAATGGTGATTGGCCAGGCAGGAAGTATAGGTGGGAAAACCAGACAGGAAGTGGAAATGATGCAATGAGAATGAGAATTCTGGGAAGGAGGAAGTTGATTCCTCCTACTTCTGCCCAGACCACCGAAGCAGCAGGATGTGATCTGCCCCACTGAAAAAGGTACTGAGCCACATGGCTATATAGATAAGAACAATAAGTTAATATAAGCTAAAAGAGCTAATAAGTAGCTCTAACCTAATGGGCCAATCAGCTTTATAACTTATAGAGATCTTTGTGTGATTTTCTTTGGGGTTTGCTGGCTGTGGGGAACTGGGCAGGATATAAACCCCAACAAGCCAGCCAGCCCCTCATGTTACAGAAACCCAATAAGCAGGTCCTCTTGTTACAACAATGCACACAGATTCTAACACAGGATTGGTACCATTAGATTCAAGAATCAGTTAATACTACTTTTAACTATCTCAGTTAAGAAAGAAAATTGCTAAGAGAGGGGGATAGCAAACTATAGGTATAGAGATATTAGAGAGAGAGAATACTGGGAAAGAAAGGCATAATCAGGAAGAGACATTGGAGACATGGGGAAAAACAGGGATGAATAGTTGGTAATCCAAAATAATAAGTATAAAAAAGCTATGTGGAACCATATGATCTCACAACCCAACTTAAAATATGTGTAATTGGAGACAAAAGAACACACGTGAAATGGGTGTAAAAGAAGAAATATTTAGGGTTTACTAGGGATGTATAAAAAAGCCTTATGGAAGTGAGGGAAGAGAGAAAAATGTATAGTTTAGTAAAATCAATTTTACAAAGCCTATGGAAAGCCACTAGTTAGGAACTATATTTGAAATTACATCTGGAAAGAAAAAAAAAGCAAACTTTTCAGTAGTGGATGTCAGTTCAAGAAGACATGAACTATTAAATAAAAAGTGCTGAATAAGGCATGGGATACTTCCTTAAGGGTTGCTAATCTAAAAGACCCCACAGATTGTCAGATCAACACAGGTAATTGCTTCATCTCCCAGCACAGTTAAGTGTTGTAGACACCAAACACTTCAGTTGAAGAAAGAGAAAACTCAAATTTCAAACTGACCAAGAGATTCTCTCATGATGAGTAGCTCCCATATTACCAGAATGTGTTATGCAAGCTGCTTGATAAATAAAGACACCAATGGTCTTATTCAGCACCGTACCCTGGAAGTGGCTATACATTATTTCCAGACAAGATGTTCCTGTTCAGGCAATAATGGCAAAACTATTATGGGGTAACTAACTTATTTCTATCTATATTAGAGGATTCCTCTGTAAAATGGCACTTCCTCTCTGGTATTATAATTCTGGACAAAAGTTCATAGCTATGGAAATACACTTATAACCACTAAGGAAACAGAAGCAGTCATTAAAATTTCCCAACCCAATAAAGCCTGGGGCCAGATGGCTGTAGAGCAGAATTCTACCAAATTTTAAAAAAGAACTAATACCAATAATTCTCAAATTATCCCATCTAATAGAAACAGAAGGAACAATGCCAAATTCATTTTATGAGGCCACAGTTACCCTGATATTCCATCCATACAAAGATTCTACAAAGTAAGAGAATTACAGGACAATTTCCATCACGACTACTGATGCAAAAATACTCAATAAAATACTCACACGCTTAATACAAACACACCAAAAAGGTCATTCATTATGATCAAGTAGGATGAGTAGAAATCCAACTTTGATATCATTCCTCTGTCTCACGATCTTGGAAGTGGTCATTCAAGCTCTAAGAATGGGTAAACCCAAGTGTGTATGTCTTTGAACGTAGTTGTTTGATAGACAGGGTTTGATTTATAGCAGACATTCCATCACTATAATTTTCATCCTGTGTGGCTATATGTTCACATTAAATAAAAATGACTAAAGTACAAAGGCAAGTAAATAGAATACATTCATTACTGTAAGTCTTCTATGAACTTATTCCTTAGGAGTTTTCTTGAGCAAATATACAAACATCTTTTTGGTATACATTATTGTTTTGTTTTTCTTTGTTCATTTTGGGTTTGTTTGTTTATTTCTGAGACAGAGTTTCTCTGTAGCTTTGGAGCCTGTCCTGGAACTAGCTCTTGTAGACCAGGCTGGCCTCAAACTCACAGAGATCTGCCTGCTTCTGCCTCCCGAGTGCTGGGATTAAAGGCATGTGCCAATACCACCTGGCTTATTTTATTGCTTTTATTTCAAAGTTTTGTTTTAAACAAAGTGAATATATATAGAGCAACTTCATTTCATGGTTTTAATGTTTCGAGGTATACTCTAAATAAATTTAGTTTCCTTTATCTTGTGGCCTCGATAAATTTTAAATTTCATTCTCAACTCTAAATAAGTTTATGAACCTTTCCCAACTCTAGAAGTAATTATGTTTTTTAAAAAAGTTTCATTTTAATGTTCATTTTAATTTCATATAGGAAGAAATTACAAACAGGATGGTAAGCACACTGATCTAGATTACCGTTCCAAAAAGCTGCATTAGAGCAAAGAAATCCCTTTTATTTCCTTTCTTTGGCCTCTTCCTCTTGCACTGACACTTTAGATCTCTGTAAAGCCAGGGTGGAAAATGAGTAGATGAGAGAAGAGAATGCTTTGATTCTGTATAATTTATGTCCCTTAGCTTTGGGGTTCCCTTTATCAGGCCTTCTGTTATGATAGACATGTATATTCCCAATGTGTGATATGCTAGTTTCTATGACAGGGTGTCATTTACTAAATGGCCACTCAGCCTGGTTCTTTCACTATTTGATCACTAAGCCTACTATACATCTTCCAAGCATTAGGCCTCTAATCCTGGAAGGTACCATTCAAAGTCACATAATATTGGTTGTGACTATCTTCCAAAGCATCATGAATCTTTGTTGTACCAAGTGAAGGCAGTTGAGCATTTGTATTCTCTGTCTATGCTCTCTATGTCAAGCACTTTTAGACAGTCACCCACATCCAGATTCTCCAGAGAACAGGGAACCAGATTATGTTCATGTGCATGTACACCACAAACTTCTGGAGTCATTTTTTAATGGTTGCTACGAACAGTGTTCTTAAATTCCATTTTATTGTACTTCAAGTTTCTACTTCTTATCAGTTTCAGGCTAAGCAACAGAGTCCAATATGCCAGCCTAGCAAATATCCGAGGGTCATTTCAAAATATTTTTAGAAACTACTATGTGCTTGAATGTGTTAATGTCTTTGCAAATCCAGAGGTTAGGGAAAAAAAACAAGAGTCTGGATACACAGACCTAAGACTCACTATCATAATGAGAAGTTCCCACCCACTAGTCATTTTTGCCTGTTGTTTAATAGAGTAAATGAGAGTTTAAGCCACCACTTAGACGACCTTTAATCAAATTCCAGAAAGTTTCTTGGCTGCTCCAATATGTGCTCTACAGCTAGAGCCCAAACAGACAACAAAAAAGATTTAATTTTCTTTACTATCACATTCAGAAGAGACTATTAATTATGGACTCTGTGTAAAGATTTTAATAATCATTATATCCTTCAACCCTCTAATAAATATTGGGCTGTTGGGAGATTCAGGATTCATAGTGAATAGTGCAAGTTGTTCAAACTCATCTTTTTATTTTCTGACTTAGACTGGGTCCCTACACAACCCAGAGAGCAAAACATCCTTTATACTCTGAACGTAGCTTCTTCCCTATCATCCTCATTACAGCTAAAGTAGATCTAATTTATTCTCTATTTCTTCCACAAGATAAAGTGTGAATTACACAGAGTTTAAAAAGAGACAATTAATGGTTCAATTAAAATATCATTTCAGTACGTGGAGGTACCAAATTGGTTTTTCTCAAAGTAGGATTGATCATTAACGTAAAAAAAAATAAACCAAGAGTGTAAGTGCATAGCTAGTAGCAATGTATTCTCATCATGGAGGTCTACGGGTAGAGCCCAGTTAACTATATAATTTAAACTTTATCTATTTTTATGCAGATGCTCCAAGAGCCACCAGTTAAGAAATATTTCCAACATAAATCAATGTTCTCAAAGGATAACATAAATTATTAAAATATAATTAAGATGATATTATATGATTAAATGCCTATTACGATCTGTGTTTTCTAATATATTTGTATTCTCTGTCAAATATTTGCACCTTTATAAGGGATCAAGGACATTAGGAATAAAACTACAAGAGAACAAAATAAAAAATAAATGTAGCTGGGTGATAGAGATGAGTCAAAAAGTAAACTGCTAAGAGTCACAAGTAAGTATCTCCAGGACAGCGAGTATTAGCTTGTCTTGTGATATTAGTTATAATTTTCCTTAGCTATAACAAAAGATAAGGTAGATATAAATATTGTAACTGTAACTGTTGCTTGAGACCTGTTTTGTTATATATAATTTTACTATGTTAAAGTTAAAACCTTCCTTTTTATTTAAACAGAAAAGGGGAGATGATGTGGGATTCCCCTTTGTATGATGTGAATGCCATTGGTTAATAAAGAAACATCCTTGGCCTGTTGATAGGGCAGAGTAGAG
>NW_004949103.1:14075723-14079633 GCF_000317375.1 Microtus ochrogaster
AGTGCTGGGATTAAAGGCGTGCGCCACCACTGCCCGGCTTGGCTAATTTTTACATCTTAATTAGAGACCCCATAGATCCGCTTAAGACAAATGCCCGGAGTTTTACCTGGAATGCAATTGCCATGTGGTGATACACAGGTTAATAGATTTGCATATTGTTTTAAGTAACAAAAATATAATAATAATAAAATGAAAATTTATTTTCAAAAATAATAATAGGGAAAACTTTTTTAACATTGAAAAAGTAACCAAAGACAAGAGCTGTCTTAGTATGCTGATATAATTGACCTTTGTTGCTTAGAGAGTGGACTATTAGACAACAGTGAAACCTTAGAAACAGTGATGAATATATTTAAAGAACCTGCTAGGAACATGGTGTGTCAGTCATATTTTAGTGTCTCTTCTTATAACAGTTTGCGGGCAATAAGTCAAAATAAATTCAGTTTAACAACATGGGACGTTAGCTTGGCAGAAATGGCAGTTGGGCAGATAAGGGAACAGAAAGGAATTGTGGATGGCCTGGTAAAGTGAGTCACATCTGTCTTGCAAGGCACTGCCAGGCACAGTAAATTGCACAAAAAGAAATGTCTCTAGTTCAAGAGCAGACAGTAAAACCTAAATGGCAAACCATAGGCAGCAGAGAGATCATTAATTTTCTCTGCTACTTACCAATAAATTTGCAGCTCCCCACTAACACACTGAAAGCTCTACAGCACAACACAAATTTGCTTATCAAGGATTTTCCCAAATATTTCATTGAAAAGTCTTGACAAAAATGGCCTCTGAATTGGTAACAATCCAAATTTCACAAGACTTTGTGACACTGTTGGGGATATATTTTCAACATCAAATCTTTGAGAAAGAACCAAAAATAAATGACAAGTACTTCATATAGAAATTAAACACTACCACTGTTTGTAAAATATCGAAATCTAAGTTTGTATAAAGCAGGAAGATATTAGGGTATAATGTAAGAAACATTGTAGCATGAGATCACAGAGAGATTTTCTCGGTATCCACCCAATCTGATGGATTTAATGAAACTGCGGGAAGCTAATCAAAACTGACATCTATGCAGCCAGTTTGAAATACAACATCAAAATGGATGAATAGATCCTTTGATTTCAGAGTTAGTAAATGCAATCATTACTTCAAAAGGCTGTTTTATCTTTCAAGTAACACATTGATCTTGTTATATATATTTATTTTTACTGTTCTGCATATATGTGCTCATTTACATACACACAAAAGAATGAGTGTTCACAAGGTAGATTAATTTCTCAAACATTGGAAAATGAAATACCTAGGAATGCAAAATTCATCAAACAAAATTTGTACTTTTCAGGTTTATATAGAGGGCTGGTAAACATTGTTATTTTAATAAATATCAAGACTAAGGAATCAAATTAAAATAACAACACCAACAAAACAGGCTAAAAGTTGTTTGGCCATATGCTCTTTGTGGTTTTAATATTTCCAAAATACTTAGACAGTAGAGCACCTATGAAACCAACATGAATTTTACTTGAATTGTAATTTTTGTCACTTTGTATTATGCTGGGCATATGTGATAGACCTAGTTTGGGAATCAAATAACCTATGTTTTAATTTGGGGAATATACTAGTCTGTAGCCTCATGAACCTAATCACAGAAATTTGCTGAGAGCCTTGTTCATGTCACATTATCACTGATTTAGTCCTAGAACATGGTACATGAGGTACATAGAATGAAGATATAATCTATTCGCAGCTTTTGATCACTAAAGAGTTCATAAATCCCACATTAAGGAAGACGATTTAGTTTTGTCACAGTAGAAAGTCTTGTTTTAATGTATGAAAAATAAACACAGAAAATGAAATATGCTATTGTAAAAAAATGTCAACATCAGTGGTAAAATTACTATAAAGTTTAGCATGTAAAATCATCTAAGGCTTCATCTGAGCTAATTTCTTAGCCATAAAACATGACCTCAGGAACCCTCTCCTGCTTAGGATCTTAGCTGGGGTCATCCTTACACATTCCTGGGCATTCACCTACTGACTGGTTTCTTGCTAGCCTCATAATGGCTTTCTCAATCAAGATATCTCCTTCCTTGCTCTCCCTCTTTGTCCTTATCAAACTAGGCCTCTGAATGTGGGTGACAGTTGTATGGCTGGCAGTCTGTAGGGCCACTGGCAGTGGGACCAGGATTTGCCCTTACTGTGTGAATTGGCTTTTTTATAGCCCATTCACTTTGGAAGGACCCATTGCCCAGCCTAGATATAGTGGGGAAGGTCTTGATCCTGCCTCAGAATGAATTGCTAGACTTTGTTGACTCCCAATGGGAAGACTTACCCTCTCTGAGTGGACTGGGGCATGAGAAGGGATGGTAGAGGGAGCGGGAGGAACGGAGGGAGTGGGAACTGCAATTGATATGTAAAATGAGAAAAGATTGCTTTTAAAAAACTTAATGATTTATTACATAAGAAAAAAACCCCATGACTTCAGATCTTGTCAAGTTGGAACTTGTTTCAGTTCTTGGAAGTCAGCTTAAAGCTGTTGACTAGGGTCTGAACGATTGGCTCAGCAAGTTGATTCCCAGAACCCAAGTTAGGCAACTCACAACTACTTGTAACTCCAATTCAATGGGATCTGATGCCCTCTTTGGGATTAATGGTTTCCCATATCATATGTGCATACACAGAAATATACATAAATAAAATTAAAATGAATTTTTAAAATAAATGAATTGAATGCTCTATGACAGCGAAGTAAGGACTCATATCAAATGCGCTCATGATTCATTCTTCTGTGCACAACATAACTCATAACTTCATCTCTTCGGTGCTCCAGTCATAGATCAGAGCAAGGAAGAGCTTTTAGGGCAAAACTATAAGAGTAATCATGTAATAATTAGCTACTTGTCTCCTTGCTGGGACAAATTACTCACTGAAAACAACTGAAGAGAGAAAGGGCTTACTTTGGCTCAGTTTCAGAGTACAGTCCATCATGGTGGCAGGAGCTTAATGCATCGACAATCAGGAAGCAGAGAGAGAGGAATGAATTCTGCTCAGTGCATTTTCTCTTTTCCATTCAGTCCAAGCCTCAGCCAATAGAATGGTACCGCCTACGTGTAAGATGGTCCTGTCACTCCAGTTTACCTAAACTGGGTAATCATTCACAGGTGAGTCCTGAGATCCTGTTCTAGAGCAATTTTAATCCCAAAGGATTGATAGTCAAGCTTCACCACTACCACTGCTTCTAATCTCTAACACTCCAACTTCAGACACTGTAATTTCTTATTCTAGGTATTTCTGTCATACTGTAGCCTTATGTTCTTCTGTCTTCAAAGATGTTAACCGATATATAGTTAATCGTGATATTCCTGTGTAACTCAATGATGACCTGATGATATGTGAATATAAAAATATTTTAAGTCCACAGCTTGCCTATTATATAATATCACTTCCAGTAGAATTCAAAAATTATCCTTAGATTCCTTTTTTCTATGCCCCCCTCTCTCTCGCTGCCTGTGTGTGAAAGACCTATATGCCTTAAGTGGAGAAATCAGCTTAAATAATTAATGAAAAGCAACTTTTTATGATTGTACCTAGAAAATCAGTGAGTGATAATCGGTAGCAGAACCTGGGAAGCAGGTGTGTGCCATCTTGTCATTAATGCACTGATGTCTAAGGTATTTAAAATATGCTTTCAACTTGACTTTTTCCCTTTTCCTTCCTTCCTTCCTTCCTTCCTTCCTTCCTTCTTTCCTTCCTTCTTCCTTCCTCTCTTCCTTTCTCTTTTTTACTTTACAAATGTTAGAAGGTTAAAAAAATAAATGTCTGTTCAATGTCTTGAATTTTGCATGCAAATGGATGGAAACAGAAAACACTATCCTGAGTGAGGTAAGCCAGACCCAAAAAGAGGAAC
>NW_004949103.1:14081072-14087287 GCF_000317375.1 Microtus ochrogaster
CATATGTGTTCACATAAAATAGTCACACACACACACACACACACACACACACACACACACACACACCAATTTTAAAAAGTAGAAAAAAGAGATTCTGATTCCCAAGTTCCACTGCAGAGATTGTCACTCCCTGCCAGCCAGTATTAAGACCTATTCATTTTAATGTCACCTGGGTGACTTAATCCACTTAAAATTACATATTGTACAAGTTTATACCCAGCTGGAGTAAACAGGCTATGAGTGTCGGAGACTAGTGTCTGTACTGTCACTCTAACTTGGTGTCATTTAAGGACGGTGCCTTACCTTATTTTTAAAATGTATGCATCTGTGTGCATATCTATTCTTGTGTGTATGCCATGAGTATTGCAGGTAGGAGCCTGCAGAGGCCTAAAGAGTGAGATGGGTACCCAAGAACTGGAGATGCAGGTGGTTATAAGTCACCTACTTAGTTTGGGTTTTGGAAAGCAAGCTCGGGTTCCCAGGAAGGCCAGTAAGGATTCTTTAGCCTCTGGGCCATTTCTCCAGTTCAAATTACTTTTTTTAAAAAAAGAAATGAGAAATGTAATTGTATTTTCTGAAGTTCAGAGAAAAGGATTTATGTCTTTTCTGGGATATTGCCAGTCATGTAGATAAATCTATCCTTCTTTAGTGATGTAATCACTAAGAGAGTTTTTTACTTAAAACATATTTGTGCTTTAACCTTTGAATGACCTGACAGCCTGAGATCAGGTCACTGATGGTCACTATAAAGTCCCATCTATCTGGGACAAACTGGATTTAAAGTGGGATCACATACACAAATGTATTTGATCTTCACGACAAGGACCAGAGGACATTCTCATGTATGCCACTGATTAAGGAAAGTGAACTATAAAGTTCCATAGATTTTCCCTTATAGAATTCATGCTATCACAGAATTCCCTTATAGAATTCATGCTATTATGGGGGAAAGAATGATAATAACAACATACAGCATAGCTCAAACAAGCAAGTTACCTCTGGTAATAAATAATAATATTTTCACATTGATACATACAGGATGTTAAGAAATTAAGTTCAGTCTGGGTTATAAAAGAGCCTCATGATTGCTTCATTGAGGTTCTGCTATCTTCTCACTCTTCTTCCAGCATTAAGTTCAGTAATATTGAACTAGTTTCGTCACGTCACCGTGTTTCTTAATTACAAAACGTTGTCCACTGTCACTCCTATATATTTCTCAGTGATAGATCCCATTTTACTTCCCAAAAATTTCCTTAAATGTCATTTTCTCCAGGATCAAGTGGAAATAGATGGCTTTCTTATCTAGCCTAATCTATATCATTTCTTTGCTTTTATTTACGGATGTAATCCTCCCAAATATGAATACTCAAAAACAAAATCATGGATGTCATTCATCTTAGTATCCTTGAGGTACTTCTCAATTGTAATGGTTGTTAAACAATTAGAGGCTAAATAGCACACAGTATATGAAGGGAAAAGATGGGTAAAACAAGTTATAGCTTTAACTAGGAGGGGGAAGACAGGTCAATAGAAGGATGGGAGGAAGGATAAAAAAAGCAGTAAATATGTTTGAAATAGTAATAATGATTCATAATATTTTATATTTACCTAAGATTATTTTTAATACATGTAAGTGTATGCATGCATGTATAAAGGAAGTTATGCCAATTTGGGCTGAAAATGACCTTTCAAGAGCATAGACTTCAGTAAAATTTCCATACCAGGCATAATAAATAAATCTTCCTTTTGAGTTATTGGTCAGGAGAGTTGAAAAGACTCTCAGAACAATATAGGCTATAGCTGTTGTCCCTAGTTGCTTCCCAGAGGCTGAAGATGAGTTTCTATTGCTGAAACATCACTAAGTTAAGAAGCAGAACTCAGAAGACTCAAGTTGGATCTCACCTAACAGCTTTACCCTGAGAACTCTCTGTTGTAGAATCAGAATTTGACATTCAAACTTCCTAGATAAGAAAGTAGTCAATAGTCCTATCTAGTTGTGGTCCCTATGAACCACAGCATGGTCAGCAGGGTCAGATATCCTTGGTGAAGTAGTGGCACTTTGTATCTTGCCTGACTAACAGCTCTCTCATTGGGCTTATGACCCAGCAGGAGGGAAAGCATGCTTTGTACAGTAAACCACCAAATACCTCTAGCTAGTGATATTATGGGTCTTAAGAGAAGAACCTACTATGCCACTTCCCTAAACAATCATAATTATTACATATATTCTAAATAATACTTATATCCACAGATATATGTAGCTTTCAACCCTCAGCAAAGAAGCTTCTTTTTACCACAGGCAAAGACAATTTCAGAAAGCCACATAAATAATCAAAATGAAGCGAATAAATGACCAAGGATGTCCTCAGCACTATTTGATACATTTACAACAAAAGCACTACACCTAAAGCTCAGAAAATATTACAGAATAAATTGTGGAAAGATTCTAACAAACTAAATGACCAGGAAGTCAACTGAAGATTTTTACCTTATGGATATGAACAGGTAGCCACACTCATAAAATTTCAGCAATGTAGCACCTTAAACAAGACCCAAACAGGAACAACACCAGTTGACATGCCAACATGGATGTGGGATATCCCACATATCCACCCCTAGATGTAGAGTTACAGCCAATTACAGATGCTGAGATAGAAAATTAGTTTTCTCCAAGGATGAGTTCTCTAAACTGTTATCCAATCCCAAGTGGTCAGCCCCAGCAACACAAAACATACAAGCAATATTAAATAGACCAAGCAAGTTGCATTTATGTTTTTACTCTCATATGCATATATGTTTAGTAATAAAAATTAAAAAACCTCGAATTTAGCAATGAGCAGATGAAGAGGAGTGGGAAGGAGAAGGAAGGGGGTAAACTATGGAATTACATTTTAATTAAATGCATGCATTAAAAAGAACATTGATTGCTATATACATCTGAATTGTGTTTATAAGAACTCAACAACCAAATGCTAAACAAGTGTGCTAGTTACAAAGGGCAGACCTTCAAGTATTGACTTGTGGGTGTTCTTTCTAAAGTTGATGGAGATCTTATTATTTACTGTCCTTTTGTTTCCACTAGGAGAGCAAAAGTGTAAATTGGGTATTAGAAACTCCATCATTCTAAAACAAATAATCAAAATCAAAGTGTAAACAAAAACAGCTATGACAGTAGACAAAGGAGCTGACCTGTAATAATTCATATGCCAACTCTGCCTTCATATAGACATGGGTCACTGGATAGGACATTCAGATCATAGGTTCTATGGTATGTAAGCAATAATACTAATAGCTCTTGCTTCTTGGGTATTTTCCGTGAAGATTAAGTAGGCAGACAGATGAAGCATTCTTAAAGCATTGCCTATAACCTAGTGAATTCTCAATGTAAGACCAATACTTGAAATCTAAACTGCTATTGAATCTCTGTTTTTCAAACTATTCATACAAACTGTATTTAATTCTGTCCACTCCATCTAATACTATATGCTGTAGTTTTTTTATTTTTTTTTGGAATGGTCATTGATGACGTCAGCTTAATTACACTTGTATTTCTCACAAATGAGCAAGCTGAGCAAAACTACAGAATTAATACCACCAATGAGGATTACACTTTACAAATAAAAAATGATTACTCATGACAACTGTATATTTTCTACTAGCTAACAGAAAAATAGTAAGGAAAAAAGGTGAAGTAAATTTCAGCGATATATTTAGCTACCAGTTCAAATATTTTCGTGGTATTCTGAAATCTTGTGAAACTACCAATGATTAGAGTTCGAATTTACACAGACAGCAAGTTTCAATTAGTACCAGTAATGTTTCAGAGACTCTGTCTGTATAAGGGCCTTAATTTGCGCATTGGATGTACAAGACTGATCTATCAATGCAATTAAAACTTTTGTCACTGGGTGGCGCTGGAGACAAATACTATTCCTTGAACGGAGAAATTCCTAAGAGGTGGATATTGACTTGCAGGACTGTGCGTTTTAGCTACATGGAAGCCAGATTTTAATGTGATAATTATGGTCAGCAGCATAAACAAAATACCATCTTTGTGTACCTCTCTGACAAGCAGAAATATACATAACGGGAAATCCATGGATATTTGTTTCTGTCCCTTCTATTTAGGATTCAACAATAATTTTGAACAAAATCAAATGCTCAGCATTAGTAAGCATCAAGAAATTTCCAACTGCCCACTAACAAATGTTCTAGAGTTTCTCAGGCTCATTTTGTGTATAAGACTAATGAAAGTTTAGAATATCTGGAGAAAAAAATTATTATAATGTATGCAATTTACCAGATGGGGGCATCTTAAGGTATCTATTTTCCTTTTAATAGGAAATATAGAAGCCTATAGGTAAAAGTACATATAGGCTCAAGATGTTTACATTTTTACTTAGACATATATGGTTTCTTTCGCCAAATTTCTTTTCTAGTTGCAATCTCCTCGAGAACACGTAACATGACACCTGAACACTGGGACATCTGCCCAAGTTTAGAATGAAACATATATTAGAAGCAATAGGATTATTTATCTATGCACACAGTAATAAAAGGCACTTCCCATCAATTATGGCTGAGATGATTCTCCAGACAACAGTTAGCTAAAGTAATGTCTGACTCCATTCTTTAAGTCCAAATTGTTGTCGATCTTCATCTCCTCTTCTCCATCGATATCCATCAGTTCCAACATGGTAACATGCACATGCACACATGCACCAGTGGTTAGAGCCCCCGACTCATTAGAAGTGCCTGTAGACTCATGCTTAAGGAGTTCCTGCATCCTTTTTGGAGAATATTGTACTGCATCGTGCATTTAGGATATCTACTCTGTTATTCACATCCCATAATGTTCCTCATTTACATAACTCCAATTTTGTTCAGTGTATTGCCATGCCCCACTATATATTCACAGTTTCTGTGTTGACTAAATCCATGTGCTCTATCTGAATCTCTAGAAGTTAATAATTTGCTGAGGGACGCAAGGAAGGCCTTCTCTCTGTTGGCATTGGTTCCAGGCTTATAGGCTTCCTTCTACCCGAGTGATGCATAACACCGTAGGTGTGACTATTGGTCTCCATGCTACAAAAGATGAGGTGACCCCTATGAAAAGTATGGGACAACAGAGTGATGTAAGTCTATCATGAGTAAGAGACAATATTCTTCAAAACTCTATATAAAAACATATCAACTTGCTAATTTACTCCAGTGTAAATTGCTCTGTTCCTTAAAAGCGAGTGGATTCTTTATAGGTAATTTTCGATTTTACTCCCCAAGCCTTAACATCATTTTGTCTATTCACCATGAGGCTGCATGCCTGCCCTTGCTGGTACTAATCTGAGTTTTTGCATTGCATTTCTGATCTACAAAAGCATATTAGAACTAGTAAGCATATTTTATTTCATTTTGTACCACAAATAATAAACAAATTTAAATAAATAACATCTACGGCACAAGGAAAGAAAAGAAACACATTAACCAGCATTTGAGAAGCTCGTAGTATCTTACAAAGACTTTCAACAAGTAGACTCTATTCAGCAGTGTAGAAATTGTATTAGTAATCTTACCTTATTTCCCAAGATCCCATATTTATTATGATTCAAACTTACTCTTGAAGTATAGATAGACAATATGATGGCTTATAACATCTTGCATATCCTTTTCCTTCTAGGGATAACAATGGCTAACACTAGCAAGCAGGTGCTTCACACTGAAAGCATTCACCTGTTAGAGTGTTATACATACCACTGAGATTAATCTCTAAAATACCATATGACATGGTACCATTATTACATCCACTGTGGATGAAGGAACTGAACCAAAGTCCACAGACAGTGCAGCACAATCCTCAATTACATGTTTGTTCCTATTTTAAAACCTGCCAAATATTCCAACACTTCACTCTCATCTTTGAGCTCCAACCAAGCTTGAGACTACTCTCCCCACCTTCCTAGGTTAGCTTTCATTTCTCTGGATTGTGGAATTAAAAATGACAACAATCTGTTTCACATCATATAAAGACTCGATATTTAACTCACTGAACTGGTGTTAATAAATTTGGCTCTAATAACTTGTACTTCAAAAGAACTTCCTGGATTACTGACTTTTCAATTAGCTCACTGTTTTCTCTTACCTTCTAAAAAAATGGATTAATATTAAATGTACTAAATTTAAAAATGTATACTTCAAAGATAAGCAAATGTATTTTTATA
>NW_004949103.1:14087387-14092858 GCF_000317375.1 Microtus ochrogaster
TTATATTTAAATTAAGATCTTTGTACTTACTTCACTGACACTATAGATTTCTAGTTTATCCTTGAAAATAAACATATATCTATATATATATATACATTTGTATGTGTGTATTTAAAATTCCTCTCTATATGCATTTTAACACAGATACATGCACGCAGTATGTGTGTGCATATGCATGTGCTTGTGTGTGTGTGTTAAACAATACCTTTACTGAAATGAAAAATATGAGATGTGGTTTTATCTAAGTCTCTATCAGTTACTAGCTTTGAGCCCTTGAAAGAGTTGTTTGCATTCTCTAAGCCTTTCCTTCTTAAAATATTAAATACAGTTCATATGTTGACTTCCTCTTATTTTCCATGATGTTTTGCTAATAACAACTATAAATAGTCTGACATTTAACTGTGCATAAACATTTTTAGCAAAGAAATTTTTTCAATTCTTTAAATTTCTCAAACCAACTATGTATTCTAATTCTGCCTCCAAGTGTGTTAATTTTGAAACAGTTTTTTTAGCATTACATAGTAGAAGATAGTATAGTAAAAGGAGTGGGTTATGGTGGAGCTTTTCAACTTAATGACTTAAAATCTGGTAGATCTGAATATTACAGCTCCATTTACATGTTCCTTGAATCAAAATACTTTTGCATTCTAATTTTACAAATTGATGGATAACCTCAGTCCTGTATATTGTTTTTGTAAAGTTTGAAAAATAAATAAATAACAATTTATTATTATGGATGCAAGGAAGATACATATTCAAAATGAAATGTATTGAAATACATTTGAATACAAAATGAAAGCTCAGAGAAAATTGGAAAGATTTCCACCTTTCTATCAAAACCACTTGCAGTTGTCCTAAATTCCAAGCATTAAAGTATAAGAAAATCTCTGTTTGGTAATGACTTTTCCTGAATCCCTATAAATTTCAATAGCCTTTAAACCAAACAATCACTCTCCTTGCTTGGGGTATAATAGAATTTCTGATTTCTATTGCTGCAGCCACAAGCCACTAAAGGATGGCATTTTTGAAACTCACAAACCGATGTGTTGGAACTGACCATAAATAACTGGAATGACGTCTTTGGAAGTACTCCCTTGGGATCTCATGACATCTTGTAAACAACTCCTTGAGCTCTGATTCACAGTCAAATTTCATTGTACCACTCTTTATCATCAGGGAATATATTACTTACTATGATTATTTATGTTATTTACTACTATTTATATTATTATTTACTATTGTAGAGACAGAGATCAATTTAATTTTATATTAATTACAATTACCATAATGCCATGCAAAAAAAATATATTCCACAATTTTTTAAATAAAACCAGGGGAAGATGGAAGGAAGAAAAAAGCCAGGAAAAGGAGAAGGAAGAAAGAAAGGTGAAAATAAAGGGCAGACCTGGATGGGAGGTCTGAGATTTTATATAGTCATCAGTGAAGCTCATTTATCTCACTCCATCTCACCCTTCTTGAGATGATCATACTTTTGAGTTGAGGTCATTTCTCAGATAATCAAGTGTTTATGCTAACATCACTTTCCTAGCCAAAACTAACAATTCTACTTATTATTACCCTTTATCTGAGAGCTTTTTATTTTAATTGTAGCTATTTTTAAGGGACTTGTCAATAAACAAATGTTTCTTCTCTTTTTAAACAAAATGACAAAAGATAGCTCTAAAGCTGATGTTCTATATGATGTTTCGCCACACTGTGGCAGCAGAGTCTAAATCAGGTGGAAATGTCATTAGTGGATAGAAATTCATTTCGCCTCTGATTCAGAGACACAGGTAACAGAGCTGTTCCCAGCAGGGCAGTGCATGAGATCAAAGGACAACAAACTAATCTGTTTTTAAATCTGTCTGACAGGAGACATATTGGGTAATGAACTTTGCTTTCCTACAAGGTTTCTGTGACGTCACTAAAGGTTAAAGTTCCTTTGTTGCTTTAATTGGCAAATTCCACTAGAAATGCTAGTAAATCTGTTGGAATGAATAATGGTGGCCTAGTGGATTGATTTTCAGAATCTATTGAACGGTCATTCATTTGACTGTAACAAAGATAATGCTTACTAGAAAAGGAAAACTATATGGAGAGCTAGGAAATGACATACCTGTGACATCGAGGAGACAATGCTTCATCAAGCACATTGGCTCGTGGCAATTGACTAGGTAAAGGCTGTTACGGTTGTAAATGAACTTCCCTCCTGTCACCAATAACCCACCTTCACTGCTGTGATTCTCCAAATGGAATACACAAAGCATATCAGACCAAACATGAAGGACAGCCCTGCTATGGAAGAGCACACACTCTACCAGACTTGTGTAATGAGTAATAACTGTCTCAGTGTAGATATGTGAAGTCTTTAAACATCCTCACTCAGCTGCGCACTGAGGAGTGAAGCTGTTTGTCTCCCTCCTCCAACATATGATCTCTTACAACTTCACTTTTCTGTTGTCTTCACTGGCCTTTCCATCCACTTTTCCAAAAGCTTCTCGCTCAGGCAGATGACAGAAAATAACAGGAACTTCCTGAGAGTTCTGCCAATTCTTATGCAGGAAGCATGCAGAAGTGTCAAGGTCCTGTTTGGTCAGTCAGTTGCTTATGTTTTGATACCTAGGGACCTGGCATAAGCAGACAGGTGCTCTCATTCAGCTGTAACTTGGGGGAATAAATTAATTTTCCTCAAAATATCTGCATTTGCAGTGGCATATATTTTTATAATGTTGTAACATTTTCATTAGTGTAGGTACTTGAAAACCATGATAAGGTAAACAACATAACTTCAAAGACATCACTAAAAACATTCACATGTCCATGTTATTTACATTGTAATTATGAAAGAGTAATCAACCAAACACCAATAAAACAAATTGTTGTACAAGAGCACTCACTAGTGAATGGAATTTTTTAATTGATTTTATTGAGCTATACATTTTTCTCTGTTCCCTTCCCTGCCTCTACCTTTCCCTTCAAACCCTCTCCCATGGTCCCCATGCTCCCAATTTATTTAGGAGACCTAGTCTTTTACTACTTCCCATGTAGATTAGATCCATGCATGTCTTTCATTGTTGTTTAGGTTCTCTGGGATTGTGATTTGTAGGCTGGTTTTCTTTGCTTTATGTTTTAAAACCACTATGAGTAAGTACATATGATAATTGCCTTTCTGGGTTTCAATTACCTCACTCAATATTATGTTTTCTAGTTCCAACCATTTGCCTGCAAATTTCAAGATGTCGTTATTTTTTTTTCTGCTGTGTAGTATTCCATTGTGTAAATGTACCACATTTTTTTATCCATTCTTCAGTTGAGGGGCATTTAGGTTGTCTCCACGTTCTAACTATGAAAAACAGTGCTGCTATGAACATACTTGGGCACATGTCCTTATGGCACGATTGAGCATCCTTTGGATATATACTCAAAAGTGGTATTGCTGGATCTTGAGGAAGGTTGTTTCCTAATTTTCTGAGAAATTGCCATACTGATATCCAAACAGACTGTACCAGCTTGCTCTCTCACCAGCAATGAAGGAGAGTTCCCTTTACCACACAACCTCTCTAGTGTAAGTTGTCTGGCATAATTTTTTTAAAAGAGCAATTGATTTCAAAATAAAAAAAATCTATGTCTTTAATATGCTGAGTAGAAAATGAGCTCCAGAGAGTTTATTTACTATATGGAATGCAGTTTGCTGAAAGGAAAATGATGAGTCAACAATTTTGTTTGATAGGAAGTTTGATAGTACAATTATTTTGTTAGTCAGTCAGTCAATTGGTTCTCAAGTTTAAGTGACATGAAGAACTATTTTAAGTGAGAAAAAAATAGGTGCACATATTATATAATTCTCAATCTTTTATCTGTTACATAATGGAATTAGAAAAATATGACTTTGAAATCTAGATCTGATTCTTGATACCTGCAAGGACTTAAGTTATTAGAAACCAAATGTATATCTTCTTTTCTGAAAGCATTTTTTTTCCATGGCCTGTAGGAAGTGGGAGGACAACAGAGACAAACCTTTGAGCCCTTCCATGCTGTACACTAACTTCTCGTTAGCTTTTATAATCATCTTCATCAGAATCACTTTGGTAATTTTTCTTTCAAATCCATACCTTTCTTCTTTTCTTTAGTTAGATCTCATTTAGACAGCCACACAAGGAAGGGAAACAAACAAGAAACTTTGGCTTAAATAGTGGTACTGAAAATTTCATTCTGCTGAGTCCTTTTGTCCATCAGACCCAGACAGGGAGGAAGATTTGAGAGCTAGACAAGGAGGTTAAACACAGATATGACATTGGTGTCTCATCTATGTGAAAACAGGCAAGAGATGAAAATAGACTTTAGCCCAGTTTCTTTCAACAAAGGAGTTGTATAAATTCTATCAGATGACAAAGATGTGGAAAGTGAAGCTATTACTCAGTTTCTAACATAGGTCTGTCAGATCTTCTAAGAAGCCAGAAAAAAACTTAACTGTAAGATGCACTCTGATCCTTTGAAGACAATGTAGCTCCCCTGAGGGAACCTTAAGGGCAAACCATTTGGGTTATTTGCATACGATGTTATTGTTTCTAAGTGGTATTTATGCCTTCAAAACATGACAGCAACCTGTCATCTTCAGTGATATTTCCCAAGGTAAAAACATTTTCAGTTCAGCAGAGAAAAGTATGTTGTCACTAGCTCAAGGCAATCGAATCACTGCAAGTCTAATGTCTTGTACATAGGACACAGAGGACAAAGACAGATATTTTAGAAAAAACATCATCTGATTACTGATATTTACACAATAAAGTATAACCACTTCAAGCAGAGTTTATGTTTCCATAGAGAATTTAAACGTTGTAAATATGGCCCTACTGGGGAAAATAGTAACTAAATAATTATGGCTCTTCTTTCATCAAAAGAATTAAAATTACCTTTGTGGATAAGCAAACTCAATCAACACAAGGTTGTTGGGGAGACACTAAGGGACAAGTAAGTGAGTAAGAAATACTGAAGGAAATGGGGGTAGGGATAGATTTGTAAGGAACCGTGAAATCAAACTAAAACAAAGAAGCAAAGGAATGCTGTTTCTCAGACAGTTTTTTCATTTACTCATTCCTCAGTCTCCATCTTACCTCCCATGTTAAAAATAGTGTAATACCAAAGCTGAACTTTCTCTCAAAGGGGAGTATGGCTGCCTAAACCATCTAATACCAGTATCTACTTATGGCGGGCTATCCATTCCTAAGGTTTTCCAGTGTTTCCAGCAAAGTTTCATATTTACATCCTAGCCATCCTAAATATTTTCAGTAACTTGAATATTCTATACTTCTGTTTAGAAACTCTTGCTTTCTTTCCTGTTAAGAGAGTTTCCACACATGATTGTCTAATAAAAGATTTCCTTAAACCCTCTTACACTCTTACCATGTTGAAAGCACAGGGTAGTATTACTGCTTTTTGTGGTGATGCATGCCTTTAATTCCAGCACTTGG
>NW_004949103.1:14092969-14119828 GCF_000317375.1 Microtus ochrogaster
AATTTTCCACTTCTCTTACACTATACCCATTGCATTTGTAACTCATTCAATGGACGTTATTGTTTGAATATATTCCCAACCCAACCCCCAAAAGTGTTGGAAACCATATCCTCAATAGAGTGCTAACAAGAAGGCTGTGAGTTTGACTGGGTTAATGCCATTATCATGGGACTAAGTTCATTATTGTGGGAGAGTCTTTTTATGACAGGATGAGTTTGGTACCCTCTTGATCTTATTCTCTAACTTTGTGCTTTCTCCATAGATCAATGATAGAATAAGACCCTTGCCAAATGACAGCCTCTTGATCATTCAGTGACTTTCAGAGCTAATGACTCAAGTACATTTCTATTCATTATAAATTATATAGTCTGTATTAGTCTCTTCTGACAGCACAGAACAGAACAAGTTGAAAGTATGGATACTATGTGTCCAGGTGCATATTGTCATCTTGAAAAACCCTATACAACACAGTAATTCAACTAGTGATTGCTGAGTATAAAAATAGATGTGCAAATACAGAGAATTGTTGATTAATGAAAAACACATAGCAACAAAAGTCTACAGTAAGCTCTAATCATAAATAAATTGTAATATGAAGCATCCAAGAGCTTAGGGAAGAAAGGTTTGCTAAACATCTTCAGAAAATATAGTCATAAGTGATTATAGTCATATATCCTGCATGCCAGTGAAAGGTTTTATATAGCTTAAAGCTGAATCAACATACTGAGTAACACAACTCCAGTTTGTCATTTATATCTAAGGTCAGACACAGTCATATGTACAGAGAAAAAGAATGGAATGGGTTCTATAAGAAATAATATACCTTGATCTTGTGAAAGCCTTGTGCAGGCCACCAGAGAAGTTGTGACTGAGTACATCTTTTCTGTCATATAAAAAAAACAGTTTCAGAGCAGGTAATCCAACCATTATTTCAGCATTGGTAATCTCACAAGGTAAGGTGCTACTGGCAGGTGACTGCTTCTGGGAAACAAGATTTAGTTTTCATAAATGGAATGTCCCGACTACAAGGTCTAGTAGATGTCTCTACATTAATATGCACACAGGACTTGATAGGTTATTTTTACAAAAGAGGACACTATTTGGTCTAAGATGTGAGAAGGAATCCAAGATGAATGATAGAGGGTGTGGGAGATATCAGCTCATGATCAACATTCATTATATATAGGTAAGATATTCTGAAAAATAAAAATACTATTTTATAAAGAACACCATTTTCCCTTTGTCCACTACAAATTGATGACTATTTTTGGAGAAAGAAAGAGGGGGTGAGTGTAGAAGTTCCTTCTTCTGCTCCTTCATATCACTCAGACTAAAAAGACCTATTCCTTCTGTGACTGGCCACTTGGCTGAAGAACACTCAGATACCTGTGGTACCCTATGGTACCTCCAAAGCATATGAACAGGGCCCCCTGGGAATTGTCTCTGAGAAAAAAAGTGTAGCTTAGTAGCATAACTGATCAGAGGCAAGGTCCAAGATATCTGGAGAACAAGAAGGCAATGAGTTGCCCATGTGGGCAAAAAGTGTAGTGAAATGATTATAGCTCATTCTAGTTCTGTTGAGACTCAGGGGACATTAGGGATCTTCATGCCACTTTGTGAAGGACCATGGATATACTGGGATCTCCTGAGTCCTAATGATGTAAAATTCCAGCTTCCAAGGAAATTAAAACACAGTATACTCAGAAGTAACTGTTTCCAAGTGGATCATGGGCTCTCTCTGTAAATATCAACAAGTACAGGCAGCAAGAATTTCTCAATCTTCCTCTCTATACTTGAAATGCTAGAGGGGGGAGTAGATCATAAAATATTGGGGGAATGTAACAGAAATCTTTAAATCCAAATATGGGTAGGAATTCAAACTTTCATGTATCAAATTATAAATGCATTATCTGAAATAGAACAAAAATTTTGGATGATTCCAAGATATTAAAGGAGAAGAAGAAAGAGGTACATAATAAAACAGAGACCTTTATAAGGAACAATATTACTTTGTGTTATGTTATAATGAATAGAGGTTTTCCAAGAAATTGGTGATACCTGAATTAGCACATATGCATTCTCCTTTTTAATTAGGTTTCTGTCTCTCACACACTGATTGATTCAAAGCAATACAATTATATTTATCTCACAACTTAAGAGGACTGAATTTGGGGGAACTGTCTTGCTGCTTCATGACATGCTAGAAGGAGGAATGGAGTGGAAACGTACAAAAGGAAGTAAAGAGTTGAACTTATTACGAGACTGTTCACTGAGCACAGCCTTTCTTCATGAATGTGTGTGGTATATTGATCACCTAATCGCTTCTTAAAGGACAATACTTCATGCAAGTTTGCTGCCAACGCTTGATGTTTGGGGACAGAGGCAACCCAGAGCAACAACACAACCCTACACTGAAG
Organism: Microtus ochrogaster; assembly: GCF_000317375.1. Lineage (NCBI taxonomy): Eukaryota > Metazoa > Chordata > Mammalia > Rodentia > Cricetidae > Microtus > Microtus ochrogaster. Next base: position 14,095,387 of record NW_004949103.1, read on the forward strand.
TATTATTACACATTATCTGCATGAGAAATAAGGCTGAACTAGGCATGCCTTATACCATATGATCCCTTGCAAATTATCCACCCTTTTAAACTACAGAAATGGGACCTAACTATCCGAAATATCAGGAACATTTACCCAGAAGCGTAGTAACTGCAATATTTGTCTAGGGTCCATGAAGATAGAACTGAATGCTGCCTCCAAATCATGTTTAGCTTTAATAGCAGCTAAGAGTTATTGGGAACTCTTATGGTCCATGTACTTTGAAGGTCTTTCCTTTAATCACTCCAATTTTTCCACACAAGAAGCATTGGGTGGTAGAGGACATTATTATTGCATACCTTTAACCCACTGAGAAAGCTGAAGAACAAGAAGGTTCATTAACTTGCCCAAAGTCATTATAGATGATACCTCTGCCTCACTAAAAATTCATGTTGAAACCTTCCATGTGTTGGTGTTAGGAAGGTCATAAGGCTGAACATCATAAAGAAGATTAATACCCTTATCAATGAAACACAGAAACTGTACAAGGTCCTATGATCTAGGCCCAGAACCATGAGGTATAAATGTCTGTAATCAAAGGCACTCAGACAGACTAACAGCTGTTCAGCAAGTAGTAGGACTCTGCCCTGAGTCCCAACCACTGTGTCATATCAGACTCGATAATGTCTCTGGGATTTCCAAGCTGTCGGTCAAACTCAAAGAAACACCACCTTCGGTGGGGTTAGTTTTTTAAAGCTGTGAGCTCAGTCAGTACTTATGCCACAGCACAGTGCTTGCCACTTTGGCAATCAGACACTCAGTAAGTAAATCCCATGTTCTGAAGAAGTTGGTAGAGTGAAATTTGCAGAGAACTTTATTTCTTTTCTTTTCTTTATCCATACTTGCATAGTTAGTTTTAAAATGAAAAATTCTGTCTTCCCACCTGAGAGAACAATTTAAGCAAACATTTCTACCAGTCTTGTTTAAATATACTTTGCCCTAAATGTGTGGTATTTATAGACTGTCGCAATTTGAGTCAAAAGATTCCTGGGTTGACTTTTATGAGGTGAAAATGTATGCTCTTGAGGCACATGAAGATACTGGAGCATTCTTAATTTATTCCATTATCTTTTAATTAAATTGCCCTCTATTATCATTTTGTGAAGTGGAATAGTGAACTTGCTGGAGCATAGAATTTGGCACCCAGTGCTTTTGTCCTAATCATCACATCATCTTGAACTCATTTGTCCTTCAGGGTTTTACCTCTTTTATGCATCTAATTACCACTATCAACTAGAACTAGAGCTGTTTCAACAATTTAGCATCCAACCAGAGCATCGTGTCCTCCCAGACAGCATCCATACCAATTCTCCACAACAACTTTAATGTTTACTTTTCGTAATGTTATCTTAATTCTGAGCAGTGGGGAACACTTTATATACCTCAAAATACATTTTTAATTGTATGGATAGCTGCTTCAATGTGCAAGACAGAGGTAAGAGGGGCCTTTCTAGTTACCATGCATCTTGGTGGTGATGACAAAAATAACTCATGGTATGAAAACTTTGAATAGACTTGGAACAACACAGGATAAATGCAGCCCAGGTTTGCTACCTGGAGATCTTACAAGGATAATGAGAGCAATAAATGTATAATGGAACTTACCTATTCCCCAGAATGTTCATATGACCATGTTATAATTAGGATTTCTATTGTTGTGTTAAAACATCATTATCAAAAGCAACTTGAGGTAGAAGGATTTATTCCGTCTTACATTTCCATGTCGTAGTCCAACAAAGCAGGTCAGGGCATGAACTAAAGGTGAGAAGCTGGACACTAGAAGTGAATCATAATCCATGGAGGAATGTTCCTTATTGACCTGTCTTTGTGGCTTACTCAATCTGATGTTTTAAGCCCCAGGACCATCTGCCCAGGGATAGCCCACAATAGCCAGGGATCACCCACATCAATTAACTTTTTAAGAAACACACACAAACACACAGAGAGGCTGACCTACAGGTCAATCCTATGGAGATATTTTCTCAAACATGGGTCCTCATTCTCAGATAAGTCTAGCTTATGTCAAGTTGATAAAAATTAGCTCGCACAGCTCTTCCATTCCCATTCATTTCTAACTAATAAACGGTATTGTCATCATCACATACCCTACATAAAACAGATAGAAAAGTTGTGGAGTAATGCTTTCTCTCATCACCTAACTCATCAGTTAGTCTCAGAGTGTTCATCCTAAGTAAGGTTGCACTCTATTCAGTGTCATAGCCCAAAAGCCCAGAATGCCCTTTCTGAAAGATCACCCTAAGTATCTGTCTCACTATTTTTCTTAACTACTTGTTTACCCTTCTCTTCATGAAGCCAGAGTAATTACTGTTTATGAAGCATAATGAAGCTGCTTCCTTGATGTGTCTTTTGCAGAGGTTCTAACAGAATCTTGAAAGATTTCATGAATTACAAAAAGCAATCACATCCTCTTATAGACAGTGTAACAACAATCATATTTTTAGGACTCATAAACAACTGTTGGAAGGCTGACGACATTTAAGACCCTGTTTCATCACACTCGTTAGGAGGTTGCTGGCAAGTGCTGAACACTTTTGAGAGACACTTTGAACTCTCACTACTTCAACTGCTGTCCCTCACAGTCACACTGGATTAATAGAGGCAATGAGTTGAAAGGTGATTGCAAGCCAAAAGATTCTTTTAATATCATATGCATTAGGGTATTTAACTCCAGTCTACACATTTGCATGTCCCAAGCCTTTCAACAAAGGAGGTGTGGTTAACTCTTCAGAGACTCCAGGAAAGAAACAGCTGTGGGCATTGCAATTCTACATCTTTGAATGAATGTTTTTTAATGAACAATATTATTGTATAATGGCTTTTTACTTAATTGCATAAACTGAAATGCATTTTCTCCTATTTTTTTCTAAGCTTTCTTTTGGATAATTTATTTTAGCCAAAGGAATGAAATAAAAATAGAATAACAAATAAGACAATGAAAATCCAAACTATACTTCAAATTCTTCTACTTCCACCCATGGCAAGTATCAGTAGCAATACGTTCAACCATGTATTTTGGAGTCAATTTCTACCTCTTTGAGCTTAGTCTAATCTCAAATTCAGTATTTTAATCATCAAATTTGGAGTAGAAAACAGTGATAACTACATAATGAGGCTATTAAATGGATTAAGTGACATTATTTATGTACTACTTAGAATACAGTCTTGATGAATAGTCAGAAGTATGTGTTTGTATCTTTATTCCTATTGCTATAGTCTGAATGGTTTTTTGTGGCCGGAAAGCCCATGATGTGGCTTTCATCACAGTTCAACATCAAAGAAAGTTTGGGCATGAACTAAAGGCAAGAACTACAGGAGAAGGTATGGAGGAAACTTAACCAGCAAGTTATTGGTTGTCAAAAGGAGATTTGTTTAGCAAATGATATGATTATAGAAGCAAGGCCTTCTTTGAATGTGTACCTTGTAAAAGAAAAACCAGAGACTGCCATGTCAAAGTGTTCCATCACAGCAAAAGCAACCTTGAGTAACACATCCCCATAAATACAGGATCTAGGTAGAGGAAGGAAAGACATACCATGATTCTTAACTACTTAAATATTAGGAGCATAATACAATTGAAATTACTACTAGGAATAAAAGATATTGGGACACAGTTTAGTAACTCAACAGTAATCATTTCCTCTCTAATTCTTACAATCTTTAGTAACCAGGTAATGATAGCTTTTGTCTGGAAATGAAATTTTGTTAAGCTTATAAATTATATTATCACAAAGGAAAAAAAAACATTTAAATTGTTAAATTTAGGAATAGGTAGATTATTTTTAAGTGGAATAGTTCTGGCATAAATGAATACACAGATGAATGTATGAGAGAATGGAAAGAAGTGAATTAAAAACTCCCCAAAACACTCACGAATGCGGAAGAAAATTAAAGTCACATGCTTTTTCTTCATTTGAATATGCAATTTTAATTCATTTCAGCAGTCATGTGCAACTTACAGCTATAGAAACAGGGCATTTTTGATACTACATGAATCTTTTTTTTTTTCTGAATCCTCCAGCTTATTTTTCTAACTCACGGAGGTCTTTTTCATAGATACCAGGGTGGCAACCTGATATCCCACTCCATAGTTTTTCCACAAACATTAACAACTTCAAAGAACCAGGTTGAAGGTTAAACCAAGAGTCTAAGCTGCCAGATCTTCAACACGTCCAGTCAGCTCACTCTTCATCTATCAGCAAGATGTCAGTGAAATGAACTAGTAATTTGGAGATATGCTCACTCCTTACTGGACATAACTCACAACTAATCACAAAGGGCCCTTTCTAAGTACTTTCAAGGTACAGAGCCTCACTCTGCTTTCAGTGATGATGATGTTTTCACCCTTTCCCACTGCTGCTCAACACTCCATAGAGCAGAATTGTTTCATGATACTACAAACATAATTAATTATAGTATCACTATTTCCAAGCCCAGGACATTTAACTAATTACTGCTACTGTACTTCTCATCCAAGAGAAGTCCCAAGTTAAGGAATAAACACATACTTCTCAAGATAAGAAACAACGGGTACCTTGGATACACTCATGCACACGAATACCTCATTATTGTGATATTATGTTATTTATTTTTAAATAGTAATATTTTAGAAGGAACATTCAGAAGCAGACAAAGGCCTTATTATTCTATCAACCTTGGAGTCCTCAGCATTTATTACAGCTGCCCTCAAACAAGATGAAGGGTGTTTCCCCAATATTACTCATAGAATCACTCTATGATGACTGCTCTTCAGTTGGGAAAATTGGAGTGATATAAACAGAAGAGAAGCTCAACAAAGCCTAACAAAATAATTGGCAGATAGTTGATATCAAAGATCACTTAGGCAGTAAAGAGCTTGCTGAGCAAGCATGACGATCTAAACTCAATCCTCAGTACCCAAGGAGTTAAAAAACAGTGACTAGGCATTATGACACTGTAACCTTCTTATGCACCTATAATCTAAGTACTGGAAGAAAGAGACAAGAATCTCTTGTGCTTGCTGTCTAGCCAGTCTAGCCTAAATTATGAGTTCCTGGTTAGGCAGGTAACAAACCATATTTCAGAAAATAAAGCAGAGACTGACAGAGGAAGACACTGGTAGTCAACTTTTGGCCTACTCACATACCTTTATACACATACACTCACACAGGAAAGTGCTAATATAATATCAATCATACTAACAAAATTTAATTGGCAAAAATTATTCATTGGTGCTTTCAAAATCTTAACCATATCAAATTTGAGTGCCAAATTCGTATAATCACAAAATATAAAAATAGAACAAATATGTTAAATATTGTATAATCAGACTTATATAATTCATTCTGCATTTCTCTCTGATTATCTGAATCAGTGAGATGATACATCTCATAATCACTATACTCCTCGGGACATTCACCACCTGCTTTGATCTACGTTTTTTGATTCCTGAACATATCCTTCTACATACACGTCCCATCATTAGGGACTTAAATGTTGTCTTTTCTCACTCTCTCTTTCTCTCTCTGTCTGTGTGTGTGTAAGTGTGTCACACATGAGAATACACACACACACACACACATACACACAGGCATACATATACATGGGCACACCACAAATACACACACACACACACACACACACACACACACACACACACGTACAGACACATATTCCTGAAATTAGACACACCTTTATTCCTACAAAACTTATCACAGGATCATCCCTAATCAGCACTTCATTTTAAAATGTGATAATCAAAGTCTAAGGAGTAATTTTATGAATGACTAATGAAAGTACTTAATTGGATGGAGCTCTGCTGCCTCCAGTTACTACAGGTCATTGCTCTCACTGATTCCAAATCAATGGTTCTTCAGATTAGAAAGTCAGTCTTGTCCTTCTGTAATAGATGTCTACACTTAGAAAATCATCTGTAACTCTAATCTGTTCTTTCGGGCAAGAGGGTGCTATTTCACAATAATTGGCAACAAGAGTACATATTCATTTTCTTTTTTATGTGAAAGTTTAATTTCATGGTATGAAAAAGACATAGTTCTCCATAAGCTCACATGACACCATCTTGTCCAATAAAAAAATAATTACCTGTGTACATATTCAGCAAACTGATGATGTTACTGAATTTGTGGCTCCCTGAAAAATATTAAGTTCTCAAGATTTCAGCATTGAAGGGCATGGGCCCCTGGGACACAACCCCACTAGGGAAGCTATTGGAGTTAATGGAAGCTGAGCGGGAGAATAACTCTCTTTTGAGGATGTGGTTGTTGGTAGAGTGCTTGGGCACCCAAGAATGGCTACACACAGATTCATATGAAAAGCAATAATTGTACTCATGAGGTTGTTGGTAATATTTTGTTAAAAGAGAACTTGAACACAGAGAAACCCTGTCTCGAAAAACAAACACCGCTCCCCCCCCCAAAAAAAAAGATAACCAAAAGTTGAGTGGGAGGTTGGATGACTGGTATTAGGGGATATTGGAGGAAGGCAGATATAGACAGATATGATTGATACACATTATATAAATGTATAGAGCTTCCAAACAATAAAAAGATTAAAAACAAAACCAAAAGTTATGTTAGTCATTCATAAATTGTGATCCTTTATCTGCATTTCTTTGTGTGCTTTCTCATGCTGAGAACATGTAATATGAGTGTCTTGCAGCCACTGACTTGTTATATATGTGAAAACTAAGTAGACTGAGACTTTGGCAGGCCAACTTTCGTGCTCAGTCATTGATTTGTTGCACAATTATTTGACTCAGAGCTTATCATTAGATTCATAATCATTGGTTTTGTTTCAGCCAATGGATTTGGTGCATTGTCTTCTGATTTGTTTGGTGCCTGTCATTACATTTAGCCTATAATTGTTGTTTGTCACATCTACTATGAAAATTGGTTAGTGTCTTTGTGTTAGTCCTGACCTGGGAAGAGAAATAATCACATGAAACCTAGGATTTCAACAGTGCTGTAGTGAATATTTTGCATATGCAAAAACTTCAGTCAATCCATAAAAATGCCCGCAAACTGCAAAAGTGCAAGTGTTAAAATAATGCAAAATCTCTTAACAATACTGATGTTCACAGCTCATCCAGTGATGGGACAAAGAAAAACAAGAGAAAGACAGTACTTGAAATGTATTTCATTAGCACAAGATTAGCTCAGGAACTACCAAAACCCAAACAAGAATTGAGAGAACTCAATTTTGTGATGATTGGATGAGTCAAACCAAGACTAAAGCAGTGTGTTATATAATTTTATGGAAATAAATCTCTCTAGTAATTTTATCTCCCTGTTTTCCCTGAAAAAGACTTTATTATCATGAAATACTCTCAGATCTTTTCTCAAGCTTGTTATAGTTATAATGCTACCTTGGGTAGTAATAAATCCTTGCATTCCTTTGTGGGGTGCTAAGTGGAAAAATGTTGAGAATTGTCAAGAGAGTTATTAACATCAACATTATAGGCTCTCATGCATGATCTTGGGTATTACAGTATGAAATAAGCAGTAATGTTGTCTCATGAATCTAGAGCTGATGGTTTCTGAATACTCAATGTATCAAGACTTGTACTGGAAACTGAAAAACTCTGATCCACTCACTGAACAACAGATGGGCCTAATCAGCTGAAATGCATAACTGCAAGAAAAAGTTGAGTTTTTTTCATTCAGCTAACATGTCGATACATGATAATTAATAATGATCATGTATTGACCCTTCCATTAAGAAGCAGGTCCATGATTTGTACTGAATGCTTCCAACATCAGTGCACTGTGCCTGAACCATACTCACATTTTAGACTCTTAGGTGATAGAGGGTAAGTTTCTTAACCTCCCTAAGATTATTGTGTGTGAAGCACAGAAGTATTTCATTGACTATTCTTGAGTCAGCATTTTTCTTTTGGTAATTTCTGGTGGAAAATACGCTGCAAAATGCGAATGTCTTGACTAAGGATCAGAAACCTTTATGGAGCTAAAGTTGATAATAAGCAAGTGCCACAAATAGAATTGCTTGAGTAGAAAGACATTTTATTTACAACACAATGTGGTCTGTAAATTATCTTTAACATCCTATCCCTTAAATACTGGCATTCCTTTGTATATTGTGATGCAGCTCTACTAAGATTTTCATAGCTACAATATGATATATAAAATATTGATTTTTAAGACAACATCAACCATTTGATTAATATTTGGGTGACAGCATATTAATACTGGGGCAAATTTTTTAACAAAGGGGGTATTCTTAGTTTTTGAGGTAACTCATCACTTTGGAAATGTCTTAAAACTGAATTGAACTCAGTGATTAAACTAATTCTATAATATCTCATAAAGCATATCAAAAATCACTGTGGCTATTAATATATGAAATAACATGAGTAGATTATTTATTTACTCAACTTTTTATTTGATTCAGAAATCAAAATCAGGGATTAGCACATAGTAGCCAAGTGTTGTGCCACCAAAATAATCCCCAAGCCTTACAGGTAATGTCTAAGAAGCAGTTTCATCAAAGCAAATGTCAAATCTGGGTTAAGAAAACAGAAAGTTACTACCATGTTTATGAATTCAAGAAGGCAACACAGTTCCCCAAAGAGAAGCAAAAGCACAATCATATCCAAAACACCTGCATATTGAAGCTGAGTGTAAAAAAAGATCTTTGAAGAAATGCTTCAGCAGAGTTGAGGTAGATGTTTAACTAAATGTTACCTTTGACAGATTAAGTCAGACAAACCTCTGTGAGCTACCATAAATGCCAGGATCATCTAAATAAGAAAGGACTGGTTATCTGGGTTCAACAGTTTGGAGTTTTCACTTCTTTCTCTCTGCTCATTTAGACTTTCATATCAACAGCAACTGTTGTTGAAGCAACCTCTTCTAGAGGGCACAGACAACCGTCTCTGAGCAGAGCGAAGGAAATGGAGGGCCGTCTGGAGAACATTAGCTTCATTAGCAAATCACTCTGAAGGAAAGAGTGGAAATCTTGACTCTATAAAAAGATGGCAATTATGCTAAAATAACAAAGAACTGTTACGTGGGGTGATTATTGCCTGTTTCTTACTTTATGTATGATTTTCTACTTTGTGTGTTAAATAAATTTAGCACATATTGGTAAGCCAAAGATAATATATTGCTTAGGTCATATAAGAAATCTCTATATTGGAGATGCGTAAATGGTTCAGCTATTAATTTATTTGTGTTGATATGAGTAGCAAGGTAACGAAAAGTGGAATTGCATTAAAAATAGAAAACAGATGATAAGAAAGGGGAGCAGTATGTCTTCTGCAAGATAATTTCTTCTTTAGAACAGGGATGGGATGAAGGAAGCGGCAGTAATGCATGAGCGCTTACTGAAGCAGGTGGGGATGGATTAAGGTGTGAATACGATCGAGACAATTTGTATAATATTGTCTAAAAACTAATGAAATACTTTATTGTTAAAAATAAATAAGAGGGGAAAAAGCACTTGTTATTTTTCAGAGGACCCAGATGTAGTTCTTAGCATCTACATGATAGATCACAACTATCCATGACTCCAGTTTCAGAGGATCAGACACCGTCTTCTGACATACACAGACAACTCTATGGGCATATGGTTCATATATACAAACACAGGCAAAACAACCACAAATATAAAATGAAATAAATATTAAGTTTTAATAAAAAAGAAACTCCATTCCCTCTACTTTGATATGGAAAATGATTACCTGAGGGGAATGAAGATGGATGTGGGTAAGAATCAAAAGTCAACAAAGTAAACTTTTTTTACAGCAATTATCACACTGGTAAATAAAATATATTTTAAATATTTTCTAAAAGTATTTCTAATATACAGGTCTGAAATACAATAGATAACTACAATGACAAAGATAAATATGAATTCATGAGATAAACAGATAAATACACTAAAAAGAAAGACAGCTTTTCTCCATGTAGAATTATCTTGTGGGCTAGAGAGATTGCTCAGTGGTTAAGCGCATTTACTTCTCTTTCAGAGAACCAAGTTCACTTCCAACTCCTCAACAAGTATCTCATAAACCTCCTGTAATTCTCCCTCTAAAACATTTAATATTTCTGGCCTCCACAACTACATCACTCATACATATACATACCTACACACAGATTCCACATAAATTAGAATGTTAAAGATAAATGATGTATTCATATATGACATTCTTGAAAAATAGCAGAAGTGTAACAAATAAATATTTCCAAGTACGTTCTTATGAATATTCTGAGGCTAAGGATTACCATGTAAGATCAGTGATGAAACTGTATTTCTTTATGGTGTGCTCTGTATGGGGTTTGAAGCAAATATGCTACACAAACAACCCAATGTATAAAAATCATCTTTGGCTAAGGTGTTCGTACAATGTATCTTTGTCTTTCCAAAAAAAAAAAAAAAACCACACACCTCTATAAAAATTAAATACTCTTAGCAAGGGTCCTATGTTGTTCCAAAATGCTCTGGAGGAGGATGTCACTTGACTGTACAATTTCTGAAAGAAGGGAGAAAACTCATGTGTAACAGAAAATTTTACAATATCTACCACAGAAACCATTTGTATATCAGTCCACATCTTCCCTGCTGAAAGGTTAATCTATTTTCAAAATCCAAGAAGTTTAAAATATGTATATATGAACTATGTAACAAGCTCTTTCCTTTAACTTTTTTAACTTTATATTTACATCTATGTATTTTCATTTTTAATCCTGAGGACTAATTGAAACACTTCTGAAATACATATGGTTTTATGCAAAAGATGTAGGGTACTTAACCTTCACCCTTGTTTTAAATTATGTAAGTCCACAGTATTACGTTACCCAAGATTTAAAAATCAGCTCTCATTTCATTTTCAAAATTGCATTTCAAGATTTGTTAGATGTTTCCAGTGAAAGCTAATGCACTAAGAAGAAAAAAACTGAATTCACAACACGTAATAGCCAGAAGCAATAATGATATTATTTCTAGATCAATAGTGTCTTCTTCTAAAGAAGCTTAAAATCTCTTTTAGATAAACAATCATTAATTTTTAAAGTGTCTGTAAATAAGGGAAGTGACAAGACTTTTAAGTATCAAAGGGAAGCTATGAATAGTGTCATGTAATAAAAATGAGTTCCCTCACTTAACTGAGTGCTAGGATTATCTTAAAGAAAGCTCATGGGGAAAGGGGAGATGCCTCAGTGCATAAAGTGTTTACCTTTGAATCATGAGGACCCAAGGTCACATTTCCTGCACCTACAGAAAACAGGGACAGTAGCATGTGTGCAGTTACATTGTTCTTACAAGGAGATGGGAGACAAAAAAGGAATAATTCATGGAGGATTGTGAGCCAACTTGTTTGTTGTAAACAGCTGTGAACAAGAAAGTGACCCTGTCTTAACCAAGGTAGAAGGTGAGAATTAATGCTCAAGATAGACTCCTTACCAGCACAGGGACACCATGACATGCCTATATATGCACACATGAATTATAGGTAAACAGTAAACATATGTACCTCTCTCTCTCTCTCTCTCTCTCTCTCTCTCTCTCATCTAAGAATCACCTTTGATTAGAAAGGCTCCACCACCTCGCTTGATTGCTGAACATCAAGTGAAATTGGACAGAGGTCTTGGCACGATGTAGGACAAGTCTATGGCTTGGTTTCCATGTTAGTATTTACCACTGGGTCAAACTGAGTGACTTTTAAACTCAGTTGCACTGACCTCTGACTACCCCTGTTCTTTTCCTTTCCTCACATCCTTATGAGATCACCTGAGCATTCTCACAATGTCCAGATGTCACAAGAATCTCCATCTCAGGCTATGATATATGCATAAGACTTTGGGTCCCTATGTGCATATATAACAGTCAATCAAACACGCTGGTAAATTTCTTGAAAATGTTTAAGGACCTGGCTTAGAGCCACTTTTTCCTTTCCATTTCACTAAATACTTCACAAACCTGTACATTTTATATATAACTAACCATCCTGAGACTGTAGAGTTTCTAGAATGAAAAACCCCAAAAGTAAACTATAGAAAATACAATGACAATGTGGCAAATTAGTCACCCTAATTATCCTCTCGACTATTAGTAATTTGTCATCCAATTAATGGCATTATTAGAGTATTATCCAAATCCTATCAGATATGTTTAATTATTAAATTTTTACTTTAACAGGCTAAGAAGTAAAGTCATGGTTAAATTTAATAATCAGTAAAATTTCACTCATGTATTTCCAAGCACACCTTTACAACATCGTGATAAGATTCCAACGCCTCTTATTGGCTCCCTTTCTCATCATTGGCCTTGTCCATGAAGGAGATCATATTGGAAATCACATCATGTGGCATCAAGTTTCTAGTTACAATAAATAACTAGGGGTGACTATGAGAACAGTACAAGCAGCAGCAGCTTGTCTACACTGTCGTCATTAAATGCCCACAGCATACAAATGATTGCTAGTTGAATAACTACAGGGCACCTCTTCCAGTATTAGTTCATTGGAACACAGGAAAACCTAGAAGTTCCCCATTTGAAACCTGAGAGTACCCAGGGCCCGTAAGAACAATGTTGAGTCTATAAGCAGGATCCATGTAAAGGCAGATGACAAGCGAAGTAACTATTAGAGACATGCTTACCTCTCAATGGCTTCACATTCAAAAATGCTACCCTTAGTTCATTAGAACTAATCAAGGTCAGTATTTTTATGCATCCAGTACTAGGCCATTACCTTTCTCCAAACCATTAATTGAAATTCAGTTAGTTTATTCTACACCAGTCACCCATTCTACCCTGTTTAATTCTCCCTCATTTCTTTCAGAAGCAGTGCATCTATTTTTGACCATTTGATTAATCTTATTACCCTCTTGTGCTAAACTAATCTCTCAGTAATAAGCAGCTGTTACTAACAAAACCACAAATTAGCTTTCAAGGCACACTTGAGCTAACCAGGTTTCATTCAAAGATAGGTTTATGGAGCCAAAAACTAATTCAGTAATTTCCAACATATGCCACTTTAGAGGAGAAACAGAAGGTATTATAGAATAATTTGAGTCTTCTTGATTTTATTCGACACTTGGCCCATGGGTATTTCTAGTTTTAACTGACAAGTTACTCAGAAGCCTATTTCTTTAGACTTTGATATAGTTAAAGGAAGTCTTTAATGAAACATGACAATAAGAACATTTTGATTAACCATACAGAAGATACTACCAACCAAATCTAGCTGATCAAATTAAAGTATCTGTCTCCACAGAAGATGAAAGCTACAATGTCTAATAATAGAATGTCTCTGGTTGAGTATTATTATTATTACTCTTTCCTACAGACAAAATACCATGAACTCAGCTAAAATAAATGTGACATAAATAGTATGGTGCTAATAGACATCCAAGCTTCAACTATTACTTAAGAACATAATTTTTAGCCGGGCGATGGTGGCGCACGCCTTTAATCCCAGCACTCAGGAGGCAGAGGCAGACAGATCTCTGTGAGTTCGAGACCAGCCTGGTCTACAGAGCTAGTTCCAGGACAGGCTCCAAAGCCACAGAGAAACCCTGTTTTGAAAAACCAAAAAAAAAAGAAAGAACATAATTTTTTCAGTAGGGAATTCCCTTATATTTTTTTAAAAAAGCATATTTCTATACAAATTGAATAAAACAATGGAAAACATGTTTAATATTCAATGTTCTTATTTACCTAGAGAGTACATTGTAGTTTTCAAGTTCCCCACTGCTCTGAATCCAAAGTCAATTTGCTTCTATTTGGGGATTTTTCAAAAGCAGGTTGACGGAATAGCTAGATCAATAATTTCCAGAGCATTTATTTCTTAGGTATAGAATCTTCGGTCCTATGCTGTCTATAAATATATGAGCTATTGTATCTGAAAACTCCAAAATACCTCTCTCTAGGGCTTTTTATGCTCTATCCTTTCTAATCAGGGCAATTTTTAAGAATCTATGATGGGCTATCCTTCATCTGAATGGAAGCAATTTCTGTAAATGTTTATGAAAATAAACTTTTATATAAGTCAGGTACCACGATATCAACGAACTGATCGCTGAAAAGGGCTTATTGTCTTGAGAATGACTCTTACAACGTCTACAGTTCAGTAAGAAAGAACATTGGTACAGTGAGTAACAATGCCAATTGTCATAGAGCAGTTAGAGTTCTAAAGAGGGTAGAAACTAACATGAGTTGGAAAAGATATTTCTATGACTCTGTGAAGATAAAGTAAACAAAACAACTAATGATAAACATTTGCCTATGAGTATTATACATCAAATATTTTCTTTAAACCCCACCCCTAATTTTAGTTTTCTTCTAATATACTCTGCAGTTTTCACAGGAGATCAATGGACCTCCCCTAAACTATTTACTTCTTAAAGTAAATAAACAAACAATAAAAATCATACTGAGGCCTCTTATAAGAAGATGAGTCTTGGTGACATGGATGAGAAATGTCCCTCACAGTCTCAGGCATTTGAACAGTTGGTGCTCAGTTGACAGGACTATTTGGTCTGAGAGGTTTGGGTTATGCAGCTTTGCTGGAGGAAGTAGATCACCATGGGTGAGCTTTGATAAACAAACCCTTGCCTCTAACAAGTTTGTTCTCTGTTTCCTTCTTCCAGTTGAGCATATGCCATCTCAGATTCTTGCCATACCCGCCTGCTGACAGGCTTCCCAGCCATGGTGGATTCTTGTCCCCTGGAACATTAAGTCCAAAGAAACTTTTATTTCCATAAGTTGTCTTGTCCATGGCACTTTATCAGAGCAATACAAAAGTAACTAATACAGGGTGCTTCAGGACAGCTACACAATTGTTTCATTTCCTTCTAACCTTCATTGGCTCAGGGAAGAATCCGGGTATGCACCACACAAACCTCATTGTAGATTCCACTGGCAAAGTGAATTCAAGTAGAGTTTGATTGCTAAATTCTGTATTAGATCAAACTTCTAGAAAATGAGAAGATGACTCAGAGGTTTTCTCGTTATTTCCAATTGTATATTTTATGAAACATTGTGCACTGCAAGCTGTAGCTTTGATAAGGCAGGAAATGTGATATACCTTAGGAAGTGATGGAAGATGAGAACTCCAAATGCAGCCCACACCTCATCATTGCATGCATGTCATACAGTATTCTATGTATTAAATGCATGGTGCCAAATGAGGAGAAAAATAACTTACTTCTTAAAGCAAATTCATATATTCTTTTTTTTAAATTTTTATTTTACATTCCAACCACCATTCTCCCTCCCACGCAGTCCCCTGATTCCCCCTCAGCCTAGCCCCACATCTACTACTCCCAAAGGGTAAAAACTCCCATGAGGAGTCAACAAAGACTGGCACATTAAGTTGAGGTAGGAACAAGGCCCCCACACCCTCTGCATTAAAGATAAGCATTGCATCCCACCATAGAGAATGAGCTCCAAAAAAGCTAGGTCATGCACCTGGGATAGATCCTGGTGCCACTGCAGGGGCCCCTGCGATAGACCAAGCTCTACAACTGTCTCCCACATGCAGAGTGCCTAGTTCGATCCCACAGAGGCTGCACAGCTCTCAGTCTAGAGTTCATGAGCTCCCACGAGCTTGGTTCCACTGTCTCTGTAGATTTCTCCATCATGCTCTTGACCTCCCTTGCTCATATATCCTCTCCTCCCTCTCTTCGACTAGATACCCAGAGCTCTTCCTGTGCTTGCTTGTGGGTCTCTGCATCTGGTTCCATCAGTCACTAGATAAAGGCTTTATGACAACAGTTGTATTCACCAATCTGATTACAGAGAGTGGCCAGTTCAGGCACCCTCTCCACTACTGCTAGGAATCTTAGCTGAGGTGATATTTGTGGATTCCCAGGAATTTCTTTAGCACCAGGTTTAGTCAGGGATATTCAAATCAAAACAACTCTGAGATACCATCTTACACCTGTCAGAATGGCTAAAATCAGAAATACTTAGGACAGCTTATGTTGGAGTGGATATGGAGTTAGAGGAACACACCTCCAGTGTTGGTGGGAGTGCAGACTTGTACAGTTACTTTCGAAATTAGTATGACAGTTTCTCAGAAAATTGGGAACCAAACTACCTCAAGACACAGTGATACCACTCTTAGGCATATACCCAAAGGATGCTCAATTATACCATAAAGACACTTGCTCAACAATGTTCATAGCAGCATTATTCATAACAACCAAAACCTAGATGACTCTCAAGTGAATAATGCATAAAGAAAATGTGGTACATTTACACGATGGAGTATTACTCAGCTGTAAAAAACAATGACATCAAAAAGTAAAACGTCACAGACCAGTTTTACCTTCATTTTTCATCTTCGCTATGGCCTTGTTTACAAGCTATGTATAACATGGTTCTGAACACTCCCTTTGCTATTCAGTTTTAGAAAGCCCACATCTGTGCTTCTACTGACATGCTTTGGAAATCATATCATAGATGGCCTTACGACTCAAGCCAGGTACAGCATCACAGCAGTAAACAGGCTCACTTGACACTCTATAATTCTTGTAAATTGTCTATAAAAGGTGACAGAATTGACACCACAATTCTAAACACAGACTATACAAGCAACTTGAAACTAAGGGCCCTCAAATTCCATGCAATTCATCCAGTGTATGAAAACAGTTTTCTACTACTGTAAATGCATCCAGGTCTTTCCTGTCTTCTAGTTCCTCCCTCCAATGATTTCACCAACCATGCCTTCTCCCAGATGCTGGAGAAAACAGAGAGACAAAAAGAAGCAAGACAAAATCTAAGGTATAGGAAGGAGAGGATAGAGAATAGGGAGTACAATTCTGGTGGAGGCTCAGCCTGTGTCCTGGCATCTATATATCCATATGGAAGGTTCTGCAGGAAACTCCACCCCAAATCCCCTCACCCATCTCTCTCCAAATCCTGTCATATCTCAGAAAGCCTGAAAAATGGTGACCCCCTCACCGCAGAGATGCTCAAGACCACTCCCACAGGGTATTTAAACTGACCTCCAGGAAACAGACACACGGTTTTTCTGTCTCTCTTTTGTGTCTCCTCTCTGGGAGGTTGAAAAATCATCTGGAAGCATTTTATCCATCAAACCTGGGCTCTTTCTAATTCAGTTTGATTGATCTGATTTGGATTGCTGCATCAGCAGAGAGGCTTATTGGAGTGCAGAAAGTTTTCAAGTATAATTAAGAGAAGTGAATTTGCAAATGTCAGATTCGTCAAATTCTTAATATCATTTTCTTCGTTTTATAAATTAAGGGATGCTTCCATTTCTCATAATGCACCATGACTGTTTTTGTACAGTTGCTTCAGATCTAGCAAATATAGAAAGACCATACCTCATTATACATACTTGTCCAAGACTTTTCCAGTCGGTACTTCTTACTAAAATAGTTTGTCTGTTTTGTGAGAGTCTTGTTGTTTTGTTCTGTTTACATATGACAAAATTGAGATGCACCTAGGTTTCAAAATGTTTATGCAGTAGGGCAGTATAATTATAATGGGCCTTGAAACTAACTAGGCTTTCAGACTTGAAAATTCAAATGTTCCTTCCACTAAGCCATGTGACTTCCTCAAATATATTTTTAGACAAATCTCGGGGCACATGATATCACAAGAGAAATTTCTTTTTTTAATTGGCACGTGACCAAATAATTAAAAAGTCTTAGGTTTTATTGCCTCAAGTCACAGTGCAACATGACAACGTTTTACAGCAAAAATAGATGACCTTACAAGTACATGGATTTTAAGCATCAACTTTCCCACAATGAGCCAGTGCTAGTCTTGTGAGCATGGGTACTTTAAATACCAAAGCACAAGTTGGGGAAGATATTCAGAAATGCAGCTCTCATTACGGACAATCAAAAGTAAGAAATAGTGGGAAAGAAAGCTCTAGACTCTTCTCAAGGCACCTTCTAAAATCAACACCTTTCTTATGTAAATTGGGAATGAACTGAGATGTTAAATATCAAGAGAAACCTGGAATATGTAACAAATAAAGCTTACAGGCCCTGGCTAGAGAGTTCTCAAATGGATTATGTAGGTTCTTAGAGAGGCATACTAGTAGAATTATTGACATGGATGTGGATCTGTGTGTGGACCAAAAAGAACATTCTAGTGCAATTTAGGATACCTAATTCTTAAGAAGCTGGTTTCACATATTCAAATTACTGTGGACAAAACCATTTCAGAAACTGCAGTAACTCTTCCTATGAAATCCATGATGGGTTTTGTCATATTAAAGACTCCTGAACATATCTCTATTAAACATCATCTTAAACACAGGATTCCAAAAATAACTTAACCATAAAATAGTGTGATGTATAATTTTACTTCTCATTAGCATTCTGACTAGGAAAGAGATACACCAATATAACCTTTTTCTAATATAAAGTCAGCTAATAATGAACAAGGTCAATGATTCTTCTAATACTAGCAAAGGTTGCTTAATGAAATGATGCTTTTTAAATCTATCAGGGAAGTTTCTTTACATCTAAGAAGCATCATGACTAAGTTTGGAATTACTTTATTATAGTAAAAAGGGAGAATTTCAAGTAGCATTGCTTTCAAATTGCAGCAAATTATGAACTCCATGAAGGCAATAATTAAGCTTCCTTTTTCAACCCCACATTCTAGAGTTTAGATAAGTGGGAAACTTGCAAGGCATATTCAAGGGGTAGAATGAATGAATAGGTGAATATGTAAAAATTGCAACCTTACACAGTCTGCACTGGTAAATCTAAACCCTGCAGCTCATTGCTAAAAGTTTTTGTTTGATTGATTGTTTTTTATTATTCTACCATCAGTATTCATCATTTGTAAAAGTGAGAGTGCAGAGGACGATCACAAATTTGAGTCATATTCCTGGCAAAGGTCTCTTAAGGTGACACTCAGCCCCCTTGCTTCAATTTTAATTACATAAGCCCATTTTTTACAATATATACACTGTCCTGTCAGGTTTTCCATGTTTCTTTATTTTTAAAATACCTTGGCACCAGCATAGTGTCCTTAAGAACACAAAAAGCTATGATATTTCACCACCACCATGAACAAAGACAGTGTATTGGATAAGTTTGGTTTAGGCAAGAGTTACAGTATTCAAACCTGATGTGTTGATGGCTGTGAGTTCATTTTTTGAGAATGAAGAGAATCAACAGCACAAATTGAGTAAGTTGTTAAGAGGGTACAAAGCAGACATACATGCATATGTAGTCACTCCTGTGACTCTAGGAAGTGGTTTTCCCATGAAGCATAGTATTTCCTATTGGCTAAATCAGTGTGTAAGGTTACTTTACACAGAGTAACTATTAGAAATAATGAAAACTAGCTGCATTTCAGCCTTCTCTTAGCTCATGGGAGATTGTGATGTCAGTGGAAAGAAACTCCCAGTTCCTAGTTTCATATATTTTGTATTAATAAATGGTTAGTTGTTTTACTTCATCTAAAGAAAATAGCAAGATCTCATGGTGCTAATACTCAGTAGACAATGCTTGGAATCCTGCTATACACTTTGGAGAATCCTTGGAGTTCTCTGTTAAGAAAACCTGACCTGTGTTTAAAGTGTTTCATTCATTTAATATTCCTACATGTACAGATTTTTATATTAAATACAACCCTCCTTTACTTTCTATCATTCTCTCATCCCTTTTCCTACCCCTCCTCCCTCTCTTTAATCTTCTTTCTTCCTTAGAATATTTTATATGTACTTTCCCTTAACAAAACATAAATGATGTAGCATGACTATAAAACTCTCAGAATCACAAAGAAATAAAAAAATATGATATTTTTCAGATATAGGCTTAGTTCACTTACTATAACTGCCTCCAGTTGCACCTACTTTCCCATAAACTCTGTAACTCCATTCATCTTTGTGACAAAATATTTCTATTCTGCTGTGTATTGACTAGTTTATGAGAACTTGATACAACCTAGGCTCGGGATAGCTTCGTTCCCAGACATTTCTATAATCTACTGTGATAACTTACCTGAGATAATGCTTTAGGATCTGAAATGTTCCCTAAAGGATCGTGTGTTAAAGGCTTGGTCATAATTGAGTTTTAGGAAGAGATTGGATTCCTGCAGCCCTGATCTCATCAATGGCTGGGTCTGCTGGTTCCTAGGTTAAGAATTTAATAGGTTATTGGGAGGGTTATGGAAGTCTGATGGGTAGAACCTTGCTGAGAGGGGTAGATAACTGGAGATGATATCATGTCCTTTCTCACCCTACCCTGTTTCCTAACTTCTACATACAAGCTACATACTTTTTTTTCCCCAGGTCTCTTGTGATTCTCTGCTCACAGTAGCCCTTGAAAATAATGAAGCCAGCCAACCATGGACTGAAATTTCAGAAATCATGAGCAAAAATAAATTGTCCTATTTTTAAAGCTGTTTCAGATTTTTTTTTCCTCACAGCAGCAAAAAAAAAAAAAAAAAAAAGTAGCACACCTAACACAATGACCCAAGGGTGAATCCTGGGTATAAGAAACATAGCTTACAGTCATTTACTCTGAAAGGGGGTGGATAATGGATAGTGGTCATTTTTCTAAACCAGAGAAGTCCTATAATTTGCAACATAAAGTTAAAAATACTTTAATGCCATATATATATATATATATATATATGAGGAATTTACTAAGCAAACTTTAAACAAAAAGGCATGCAAAATTATGTTTCAAGTTTGAGAAAACTAAAATAAATAATTTTAATTAAAATTCAGAAACATAGAATATGCCAATAAGGCATCAAGGATTATAAACTCCAGATTAGAATATACATGAAACTAAATTTGTTCCTTTTAGAAAATGAAATTTTCCATTAAAAATACATAAATCCTTATGACTTCCAAAGATCAGGGAGCAACATAGAAAAGGAAGATGAAAACAGATAGGATCAAGGGAGTGGGAAGGTAAGCTGTGAAATGCTTTTCTCCAAACAAAGCATGACTATTACACATATGAGCACACAGCAGCTGTGTCCACCAGCAAAAGACTTGTACAAGATCCAACCAGTTAAAACTCTGGCAGGGAATGAAGCAAAAGAGCCAAACCCTTGCCATTAGCTTAGGAGCTATTGGAATCTGACTTCAGAGTGAGTCACTTTGCTTTGGGGCTGTGGCCATTGGTAGATATCACTTTCTTATGCATATATGGGCAGCAGTAATTGAGTCTAGTGTGTTACAAATAAATGATGCAATATAAGAATAGGAATTTGGGAGGGAGTACTGACTGTGGTCCTGGGAGTAGTTAGAGGTGGGGGAAAGGAAGGTAAGACCAAGATACAGAATCTACATCTATGAAAATATATAAATATGAAATAAATAAATAAATAAATAAGGAAAATGTATAGCAATATAGAGGTAAGGAGGTCTTTGGTAGATCTCTTAGATAGCAGGCACAAGGCTCCAGATCCCATTCCAACAATAAAAAAAATAGCAAAAATGTAATGTACAATAAAGGTTTTTTTCTATAACCAATTAAACAATTCTGTGTACTTCAAAGGATTAGATTAGTCCCACCAAGGTTATATCCAGGTTATCTGTCTCCTTTTCTGTTAAGACACATGTAATCTGATTATTATCATGACACTCCACCATTTTCTGGGGTTTTGCCTACACTTATCAAGGGAGGGTGATGAAATTTGGCATCAGTTATCCCCAACATAAACATTTCTTTAGGGCTACATGATTCTATATTATGTGTGGAGGTTCTGTCAAGGAAAATCAAATTTCACAAATGGCTGTGAACCCTGGCTCATAGAAAACCAGAGAGCTAAACCAGGAAGGAGAATGGGCAAAGCCAGGTGGAGCAGGAAAACAGGAAACAAAACAGATTAACCATCGCCCTGGAGATAGAATATATTCTTTGCACACTCCGACTTACCAGTGTCTGTTCTTTAGGCGAGAACAAAATATATTCTAAAAGGTTTGTTTTTCTTAAGTTATTTGCATATCCTAGCTTGTTATTTCATAATTGTACTCTGGTTTAAACATCTGAAGATTTGAGCATTTTTGTCTTTCTTCCTTCCTTCCTGTTAACTTGTTTATGCTGTGGAACTTCTGAGTCTATAATTAAATTATTGTCTCAAACAAATTTACCACATCCATGTATATGTTAGCATTTCATTATAACTGTCGGCAAACATAAATGTATACCAGATGACGTCAAGCGGAATAGTGCTCCATGGATCTAGGTTTACATTTATGGTATCTTGCCTGGATCCCACAACTAGAAAGCAACAGAAATAATAACTCTATGTTCTCTAGGAAATAATGACAAGGTATAATAGGTGAAAACATTCACCAAACACTTATTTCAATTTTCTTTTATACCCCATTGATATTAAGCTTGTCCAGGAAAATGCTTTAACTGATGGGGAATGACAATGTGTGTGATAAGCAAAGAAACTTTAAACACATGTCAGGTTTTCTGTAGTCTTTGTACTCTGGCAATCCACTCTGATAAAAGCTTTTTCACTCTCACTAAGATAGATACATGATGATCAAAAAAACAAAGGCTACTGTTTGGAAGACATCCTAGCCAAACCTGCTTTTGTTGGTTGAAATAGAATCCCCTTCAAAAAGAGTACTTGCTGTTGAAAGTGTCTTATGTTTGGGGGAAATTTGTTTTACACAACCAATATAGCTTTAATAAAGACAGAAAACAGAGACGACAAATGTGAGGGGAAGGGAGGGAAGACAGTTGCAGAAGTAGGCTTAAATGAGTCATTGGAATGATACATGCTTATAGTTCTAAGTTAATAAACTGAGTATATAGTGATGCAGAATTGAGTGATGAGGATGTGTTCCTAGGAATACATTGGTAGGTTAATATGCCATTGTGTATGCACTGCAGAGTACATTTACAAAAACCCAGATTGTATTGGTCCATAACTGATATGCCTACATGATTTACTAGACTCTAGGTTAATGAGGCCCCTTCCAGCATTACATAGCATACGTCTTTAGAGTAAAGTTATATTTAGAAACAGAAGGAAAACCTACAAAATGAACCACGTAGTGTGGTTCATATATAACCGAAAGTATGAGTTGAATGTTTCAGCAATTAAGTACATTGGCTGCTCTTCCAAGGAGCCTGGGTTTGATTTCCAGCACTGACAAGGTGGCTCACAACCTCTGGTAACTTCAGTTTTAGGGAATCTGATGTTCTCTTCTGCTCTCCACAAGCACCATTCATGTTTGTGATACAACTGCTTGCAGAACACCCATACACATAAAATAGTAAAAAAGTTAAAACCAAATAAACCATCAACATGGAGGTTCATTTACTTTGTTGTGTATGATGTAGTAAATATAGCTTGTTCTACATGTATGCCATCGCTCACACTTAAGCTTGTTTACACCTGTGCCAGTGCAATGACTAACACACTACATCGCATTATGAAAACTCCCGTGTCGCTAAGCAACGTGACTTTTATTTTAGTCTGCAATGTCTGTTATGGACCCTCTTCACCATGGATGAAAGCATCACCCTGTCTTGTATGATAACACGTGCATGGGTATATTGATAATATGTTCTCAAGAGTGTAACACACTTTAAATGTTCCTCTCTTTTGCCACATTGAAACCTATTTTAAAAGGCCTTATTTGGTGAATTTTCTTGTAGAAAGCCATAACGGTCAAAATGATTCCAAGTATGGAAATTTCTAATGTTGTGAGCTTTATTTCCTATTTTTATGAATATAAGAAAAATCTTGCAGATTATATCACTGTCTCATTGTATGGATGAAAGATCAAAAATAAAAGAATATGTCTAGGGTGAGATGACCACTTCAAACAGACTACTGAATAAATTTATGTACTTTAGAAATTTAAAAGCAATGTGTCTGCTCTACTTTATGAGTTATGGAAGCATACCACAATCTATAGAGCATTACGAGAAGATTTTTCATCTGACTTATGACCAAAGTTAGTAACTCTTCATATAAGCAAATTATGGACTTAGTACACACATAGTGTTAAAGATTCTTCTAACTTTTGTGTTAAACACACATGTTCAAGGTACTGAGGTCACAGTAGCCGAGGACTAAAATAAATTTGATGGATGAGTACAATACTTACATAGGACACAGAGTGAGTGTGATCTATACTTGGAGTTCTCACCTATACTTAAAATTATGACAAGTCTCATTGCTTTTATTTTTAACCCAGTTTTAGGTCATATCCTATATTCAGATTACAACTTTTTCAAACAAGAATATAGTATTTCTGTTTTTACTCTAGTGGAATTTTCAGCTGAATACATCCTTGCTCTGGGTGGGACCTGGCTTACAAATGATCAGAAGTTTGGCAGAATCCCTGGACACTACCCACTAGATGCCATATGTGCTCCTTTAATTTGGTATAATAATAACTAAATATAGGTACATTCCTTCTGATTTTTGTTTTGTTTTGTTTTGTTTT
>NW_004949103.1:14120016-14144922 GCF_000317375.1 Microtus ochrogaster
GAGATACCCACTGAGCTATCGAGTGTCATACAGTGTATTCTCCCGACTCTGCTTGTAAGTTATGATCACAAAATAGCCATGGGAACATGCTAGTATTTTATAGGTATATCCTAATTCTTTTTAACCTTGACAAAAGAACTATATGATTACTTCTATATTGGTGATGATGAAATTAAAAAAGAAGGGTAAGTCAGATTCTAAATTTGGACAACAGAAGCAGTGACTATTAGGAAATGAACTTGAGATCACCAGGACTTCAGACTGACATTCAAAACCTGAACAGGGTCTTTTAAGACATTTTCTACTCAACTTCCTCTCTAGGATCTATGCTAGATAACCTCACAGATCTCTTCCAGTGTGTGTCTCTAAATTTCAGATGAATCTATTTGATCAGATTTGTTTTTATAAAGGTAGTATGAGCACATGTCTTGAAATATACAGTTTCCTTGCCTAAAGCGACTAAAGTACTCAATGATAATAATCAATCAAATAATAGAACTGGGACTGTGGCTCAGACAACATGTGCAAAGCCTCAGTGTTGACTTTTTACAGGGCACCAAGTCTAAGTACTCACCTCATTGAATACCCAGACCCATGTGGAAGATGACAGAAGCCAACTGCCACAAGTTGGCATCTGATAGCCACATGTGTGACATAGTATCCCCCAAATGCACAAAATAAAATACATTCCTAAAACTATAAAGACGAAGAGAAACCATCACTCAAACATGAGTCATACTTTTTTATGTTTACATGTGTATATTGACAAAGAAAATCATATATAAGTGACAGAAATGAATAAATTGCTTTATGTACATCATCATTACTTGATTCACAAAACTAAACATCCCTTTTCAGTATATTTGACAAGATTTTTTTTTCCTCACAAGGACATGAGTATTTACATAAAACATTTAAATGTACTTAGATTATCCAAGAGGAATATAATGCTGTGAGGAATAATATTGATTGAGGATAAATAATTGGAATTCTTCTGCCTGAATTTAAAAAATCTAGTTATTGCCTACACTCACTCTAGTGCCAAGTCCTCTTTTCTTTCCGTTGTGTTACTAGGAACTTTCCATACTGAATTATTAAATGATCTTTGAAGCTGGCTACAGTTCATAGAACTGTGACAGCCTGATGTGTCTCAGTGCTGTGAACTGTTACTGAAAGACTAAACATCCTTGACAGCCTGATAAAAAATTAATTGTGCTCCTTCCAATGGAAAGGATGAACCCCTGCTTGAGCCTGTTAAACGCAGAGTTTTCTGAGTTCTCAATTTCATCTCTCTTGCAGAGGGCAAACTACAAGTTTCTCATACGGATTATATAGCACATACAACATCTCTAGCCAGTCTTAGCAAACACTTTATACTTCAGTTTCTGTCAGTGGCTGAGGACTTTGTTTTCTTTGCCTCCTAAATGTCAGTACATCTTTAAAGAACAGAAGTTAGAGCACAAAGTGGAGGGATGTTAAAACTCTCAACTATGAGGGAACCTATTTAGGATGTATTTGACTCAGATAGGGCAGGCAAGTTCCTTCCCCTATTGAACCTCCATTTCCTTAAACACAAAAGCAAATCAATCCTGTCTAGACCTGCCTCCCAACTATGATTAAAGAAAACTTTGAAAGAAGATAAGAAAATGTACTTTTTGGACCACTTAATCTAGTAGGTATTCAATTAAATTTTTATTTATCATTCTGATTAGAAAGTCTCAGTATATGTGGTCCCTAAAATTCCACTACTTTTCTTCAAAGCATCAGATCACATCACTGTGTAGTATGTCCTTAATGTCAACTACAAACACATGATCAGGAGGCAAACTGCTCATAATTAATTCAGAAAATTTGCAGCTGGATACACTAGAAAAATGGGCAATAAACTATAATGTATATACACAGAGAGAGAGAGAGAGAAATCAGAGCAATGAAAGACATTTGTCTTTTTCTTTTGAATTAACTTAGTAGAATCAAGTATTCAATGCATCTTGCACAAGAGAAGCAGTTTTCATCATCAAAAACTTAATTTCATGGAGACAGACCAAGTAGAGAGGGCACAGAACACATTGCCTTTCCCTCCTTTCA
Organism: Microtus ochrogaster; assembly: GCF_000317375.1. NCBI lineage: Eukaryota > Metazoa > Chordata > Mammalia > Rodentia > Cricetidae > Microtus > Microtus ochrogaster. The sequence continues at coordinate 14,122,105 of NW_004949103.1, forward strand.
TTCAAAAGCACAGTAAATCCCAGCTGTGGAATTTTTTTTCCCCGTATTATCATAACATGTAATTATGACTTTCAACAAATCTCTAGGATTGAGAACACTTTTACTTTTAAAGGAAGGTTCTTGCGGGGAGGGTGAAGACATAGACTGTTATCTGTACTTGCCACGGAGAATGATATTTTTAAAAATATCTGCTTCTCTCGGCATCTCTTGGCAGGTTGACCTTTCTCTACTGTCATTTATCTTACAGGGGCACACTGTTCATAGACAGCCTGGCTGTCACAAAGCTGTGACAGAGAATCAGAAAAGAAGAGGGGCCAGCAATCAAAACCCACAGGAAAGATGCAATTTTCTTTTTTGTCCAAGGTAACATTGAAGAGGGAATCAAAAGACAACAGAAATGCCAAAGGTGTTTTATAACTTTTTACACAGCCTACTCTGAGTCGCTAAACCTCATGGTAGCAAGCCCCACGTGCTGATCAAAGGGCACAGAATGGAATCTTCGCAAGGCTGAAATGTGATGCTGTTGCTATCAGTTTATGCTGTGACTGCAGAAGGCTTGACACTAAGCTGAAAGGTCTACTTGAGTCCAGAAGAATTAGAATCACTCACTGAACAGTAGTTTTGAGTCTGAACCGCTTACTTATGGAACCCTTAGGGACATTTACATCAACCACAGCAGAAGTTGGACTGACTGCCATGCCTCTCCCTCCAGTTTGTGTTCTTCTCCAGAGTGGGTTCTGGTGGCGCAGGCCGGTAGGATTTGCTGAAGGAGGCAGAGGCAGGTGGATCTGGAGTTCGAGGCCAGTCTGTACTACACAGAAGCCCATAGTAACAGCCTCCAAGGGTTCAGAGAATTGAATGAGAAAGTAGGTATGGAAATCCCCATTGGATGTTTTCGTATGGATGTGTGGTCCCGTTTCCTACTCCTAAACTGCATCCATGCTTAAGGCACTCACAGTGTGGGTTGGGCTTCACCAGTCTGGAGGCCTTCAAATATGGTCAGGCCCCACCCACTTCAGATGAATATTCATTCTGATTCCTGAGACCTCTTAGTAGCAGTACTATCTCAAGACATTGAGTCGGTTGTAAACAAAATGATGAGTATTTACCATCTCATGTGTTTGCTAGAATTATTAAAGGAGAAAAATGAAAAAATAAGTTATGTTCGGGTTTGCCATCATCATTACTATCAGACAGGCATTGGATAAGAGAATAGGGAACTCTTATGAAGATATATGGAGGGATCAGGACAGAGGGAGAATGGTTGTGGGAAAGAAGAGTAAATATAAACCTCCTACTGAGGTGACATTTAAACCAATAAAAGAATGACGCTAGGAAAAAATGACACTAGAATAAGATATAGATAAGATGTATGGCAGTTGGAAAAAAATAAGAAATGCAAAATTAGAGACAAGAGAATGAAGAATCTGTGGGTGGCTGCAGGCACAGTACATGAACAGACCAACAGTAAAGACAGAAGGGACAGAAAAAGCCATAGGATAATTTTGCATTTAACTCTAAGTTTAATGGGGAGACAGAATAGGCTGAAAGGAAGAAAATCATATTCAGCTCTAGTCATACTAAACTCTAAGGAAGACATTCCAATTGAAGCCAAACCACAGACAAGGATTTGAATGTTAGTATATTATCTTCCACTAATTGGCTCTAATAATGAGCCAATATTCCAAGTACAAATTTTGTCACTGCTGAAACTGAGTTTGGTGTGGCCTACCATTCTTTTTCATTATCTTGTGCTTCGCTGAACATGCCATGCTTTTGCACAAATGATTCCTTCTGCATGCATGCCCTTCTCCATTCTGCCTCTTCTCTCAGCTGAGGATTGTCTCTGGTTTGCGCCACCTCGCCAGAGAAGGTCACTCACCCTCCTCCATTTTCTAGGATCCTTATTTTCTACTTCATATCCCACTGTGCCATCGCCATCTGTTTCAAAGCTGCCTGCCACACTGACTGTAGTTGTTTATGGTCATTCCTATGCCAAGCCATCATTGTATTGCCAGAGACTATCAAACTGCACCCTAGGCTTCAAATCCTGCTTAAAGGAATGAGAGAATCTAAAATCTCAATCTTAAGTCAGTTTGATTGTTTTTCTCTGTGTGTGATAAATATATATATGATCTCCCTGTTACATAATTAATCATACACTCTATTCTGTAACTTGATGAATGTTCCAACATAAAGATATCAACAGGACATACTTGTAACTTAAATATTCTGCAACAATTCTCTAGAATTACATCCACATACTGCCTTTTTCCTCCATGTTTTGCCATGCTTCAAAACATAGATGAGTGGTAGGTATTTTTATTATGTTATGTCTGGAACTAAATGGGCAGAGTAACAAGCATTAAAGTGTTAGGAGCTTCCTCCCCAATCAGTGCAATGTTGTGGCTAAATCTCTGGTGCAAAGAGGACATTTCTTTCACCTCTGAACTATACTGACTCCACAAGGCCATGTTATTCCTGTAATGTTTGTGAATTCTGAAAGATCAATAAACCCTGTTAATCATGACACTAAACCCAATTATGGGACAAAAGAATAAGCACCAAAAGAAGCTCTACAGTCATTCTTTCTATTCTAGCATGAAGGGAAAAGCAACTGCAATCTTGGTGATATTTTCAGGGCAGCTGAGTCTTTATAAATAAGTTATTTTAATTCTTAACCCATAATTATCTTCGTGTTTGAATATTTTCTAATATAAATAGTAGTTGAGTAATCAAAGATTTATTAAAGCATGAAAATCCTGTCAATAAAAACATTCTAGGAAGTGGGAAAGGAAAAACATACTTCTCCCATCTTAAAATATGTTTACTGTCAAGCATAGATATGTGTAGAAACATATTAGATAGATTTTACTGTCACACTTGAAAAATATTCCCTCTAAATAAGTACTCATGCATCATTGTCTGGAGCTGTTCAACAGGGTCCTTTGTAATATAGCAAGGTGTGAATAGATTCAATATGAGCAACAATTCCAGTCACTCCCTATAGCTGTCAGAGTCCATATCTCAATTACATACCTAGGTCCAGTTAGCCCTCTCTAGGGCCTCTTAGCACAGCGCACCAGGTGTGTCATAGACACATCTGTGTGTCACAAAAATGTGTGTTCAATTAATCCTGGAATGATTTTAGCACCCAGAAAATGCAAGTGGAAGAATATCCTTTGGCTTGTTCTGTCTTAATGTACTACTGAAGTAATTTAATTGTGTTTGCTAAATTAATGAAGTCACTAGGCTTTTTTTAAGGCTAAGAAACATGTATGTTCTTTATTATAGAGCGAAAATGAGGTATTAGAAAGGCTATTATTCCTTTTGTTACTAGATCAGAATGCCAATATAGAGTCAAGCATACATAAAGAAATACAACCTACTTTGATTCAAATTTCAGTGTTTTTATTATTGTATGTTTGCCTATGTGGTGTGTGCACATTTGTGTTCATGTTCCTGAACAGGTGTCAATTTGGCAATCAGAAGGTAATTTGCAGTGGTCAGTCCTTTCCTTCTACCATTGGCCAAGGAATGAATTCAGGTTGTCAGCCTTTTCCCTTGTTCCACATTTCCAGCCAATAATGTTTGTTTTACTCACTGTCCTAGTGGTCCAAGAATACAAAGCCAGCATATGCACAGTCCACTGAGAGCCTCATGTTATATATTCAGCTCACAGTGAAACATAAAAGAAGGATTGGTGAGTTTAGAAGTCTTCTCAAATATTAACATCAAATATAACTGATTTTTGCATGAATTTAACACTGCCTTAAATGTAAATACATACATGGTATATATACATGATGAATATGTGCACCATATGGAAGTATATAAGATATGTGGAAACGTCCCTGGAGTCTACGTCAACCAACCTCTAGCAAAAAGCACTGTGCCAATGCTGATGTAATGATCTTGACTGATTTACATTATGAGTCAAGTTATTTAACTCTCTTTATGTGTACGGCCAGAGAGATCAAATGAGTAAGGGAAAGAGCTTCCCCATTAAAGACTTGATCTTCAGCATATCTGCAGAAAAATTTTCTGAACAAAGATGAACTTCATGACTACAGTGACATTTCAGTGATTATCTTATAAAAAATAATCTGTTCCACGAAGTTACTATAAAATCAGTATTTTATACATTAAGATTTGAATGCTAGGGAAAGTCATGCATCTTGCATCACTGAATGGAGAAAAGATTCAGTGCTCCATTTGGGACCTATTTGCATGCCTACTTTTCCCCCAGCACTACTTGAGAGAAAAGGAAGGCATCTTCTGCAGGGAGAATCCTAGGCATTTTTGTCTACCCTTCAGTGTTTCTAAAAGAATTAAATAGACACATATAAAACTTTTAGGACTTCAGCTTAATTCTTGATTTTAAACAACAGTAGAAGCATTGGGCGCAATGGGAAGAGGGAAGGTTCTCAACCACAAGTGACCATGTGTTAAAGCAATTATGGGAAAGTTCATGTGCAACAAATGGGTGACGAAGGTGAGAGAGGATACTGATGTTCACAGCAAGGTTTCTCTCTGACAGTCTGAAAAGCAGCCAGTGTTAGTAAAGGTGGCTGTCAGTGTGTGCTTAATTTAAAATGTTAGATAAAGTGTGCCAAATCCTCTCCATAAATGCAAGAGCATAGTGCTTTGATGCAAACTGTGGACATTTATAAGCAAGCATCGTACCTGCTACCTGAAATAAGATTCAGCCCAAATTTCTCAGAAACTTAATTTTCTCAGATAATACCTGCCATGCCTTAGTAGTTTCATTAAAGAACTGTGCCTAATCAGCTCACATTAGTAAGAAGAAATAACTAGGTATGATGTTTTAAAACATCAGGCAGAGAAGATGCTATAATCAAACGTGATGAAGGAACAAAAACCATTATCTCCTGCCTGATTAAACCTATGTCATTATAACAAATTAATTGGGACACGAAGCAGAGATTACATGGAGGCTGGGGTGAGCCAAAAGCAGTATGAAGCTTGTGCTATTAACACCTCATCTTTGGAAACTTACTCTCTAGTAATATGACTTTGTAAACTTTTGTTATTCTGTTTTCTAATTTCACTGAAAAATCAAAATTAGATTAAACCTTCAATGTATAAACACTTTAGTCTATACATTTTTAATTTCTGCATATGACTAGAGCCTTGGAATCAGGTAACCATAGTGTATCTCAGAGCTTAATCACATACTTTAAGAAAATAAGGTCCTATAAAGATTACACAGGAATTAAAGTGCTTACTCCAAATCCTAAAGACCTGAGTTCAATCCCAGAAGCCTCATGGTGGAAGGAAAGGACTGATACCCACAAGCTGTCCTCTGGCTACCACATAGGCACACTGGCACACATGCAGATATATGTACACACTACAAATATGAGACTAAAAATAAAATCACTGTTTATGAACCACTTGTATCAACTGTAAAATTAGGGTGTTAACATCTAGGGAAGTAGGTCTAGTTTTGACCAAACAGTCCTAGATAAGACTAGAGCACACAGCTATCACAAAACAAATGACATCATCAAATGCCCTCTATTATTAACTTATACGTTTGGAGAGTCTAAATTTAATAGAATTTAGATTTTATTAAACCTAAATCTACCACACTGTGAGAGAGCCCAAATTTGTTAAACCTGAGCAACTTCAAATCACTTTGGTTATTTCTGTGTCTGAGTCCCTTTGTGGTAAGCCATGATAGCTGCCTTCTCCATGGCAGCTTTTATACTACATATTCATCAGTGAAAAGATAAAAAACAGTTTACAGTTGCCCCACAATGAGTTCAGAAGGCCCAGAACATCAAACTAAACTCTGCTATAAGAAGGGCTTAGCAGAGTGCCTTGCAAAGGAGATGACACAAAGCTCTCTCTAGGAGAGTCACTTCAAAAAAAAATCTGTAGACAATGGAACATGTCAGAAGAAAGGGGGTAATGTCAGCCATAGTTTTAAAATGGACTGAGTAGTAATCTTATTCTAATGAGAAACAATAAACATTAAAATTGTGTGCACCCATATGTCTGTGTGTATGGTATATGTATGTGCTTGTGTGTGTGTGTTCATGTGTGTGTTTGTGCATGTATATAGTCTATTGTACCATGAAACTAAGAAGCAAAACTAAACCAAATTCAAGTCCTATGCCCATCTCTATTTTTCCCTCTGCCACTCTGCTACTATTTCACACACAAACAACATCTACGTTTGCCGAAACAACTTAAGTTCAACAATTCTTTCCACTTGGGACAACTTTTAACTGTTTTTCTCTTTTTGTTCATTTGTTATAGACTTGTCTCCTCTTAATTTATGCCATTATTTTGTCTATTTCATCTTAGTTCCCTTTTTCCCTTCATAATCAGATGATGTTCCTTTGAGATTTCCTTGGGTTATTTCACATATCAAAATTCACTGTCTTCTCTAGGCACCTGATTTATGCCATCTTCCCAATATAAGCAAATAATGTAAATGAAGATGGGTTTCCCAGAATATCTCCATGGAGACCAGGGAGATCTTTATTTCACTTGATGTTCTAATATACACTGTCCTGACCTTGAGCCATTGGGCCATTCCATTTACAATATGAACTCTGCATCTGATTTTCAAATTATTTCATCTGCATGTTTAACATAGCTCTGAGGAAAGGTCTTATAGCAAATGGACTATAGCTGGTTTTACAAATGAACATGGTAAAAATTTAAAATTATTCATAAATACATAAGTGCTTATTATATATAAAAGTTTAAAAAATTAAATATTCACAAATATAGCCCATTTTACAAAACCACAGACTCAGAACTGTCTAAGCCAAATAAACTTGGCACTTACAGCCATACAAGCTTAGTTATTCCTGAAGGGAGGTTGTAGTGATGTGAAACAACACTCCTTGATTTGTTTTGATTTGTTTTGTTGTTTTTAACACCAGAAAATCCTGGAGATGAGTTACAGCAACCACAACTCTTATTTACGGTGCATGTCTAGTGTTAATGTCTTTAATAACTTAAACAGTGATCTGTAATGCTATCTAATGTATGAGCAAGGATATGATTTGTGTCTTCTTAAGTCACTGACTTGATTCATATTCATCAAATAATTTAATAAATTTATTCACCCTCCTGATTATTCAAAGCAAAAACAAGTTTTAATTTCTGTAGCTCAAGAAGGTTTCCATAATAAAATATAATGATTCACAATGTGGTGGAGTGTTTACATATATGTAAACATGCAACTTAATTTGACACATAAGTGTTACACACATTTTATTGATCATTACAGATCATATTACAAGATTAATGGGAATATGAATGTTGGAAAAACAACAAGTATTACAACTGAAATCATATTTTGATTTTGCTGAGATTTTTTTTATAAAAGTTAGTGGGCTATTAAATTGAACAGGGAAAAATAATAGAGTTCATTACATGGAGTATTCTACTTTGCCACAGCTGGAGTCTGCACTGCACACTTATTAGAAACATGCACTGGAGCAAAGTTGAAGGAATACATATTATTCAAAAGGAAATCACTTTTCCCATTAGGGGATCTTCAAGGTCCTTGGGAGGTCTGGGGTGCATAAAAACTGGTGAGGTACCTCTATGTGTAGGCAGAGATTGCTTGTTCGTTTCCCGGCTGCTGGGATGCAAATAATCACACAAAAACTATATTAATTACAACACTGTTTAGCCAATAGGTTAGGCATCTTTTTAGCTAACTCTTACAACTTAAATTAACCCATAATTCTTGTCGGTGTTAGTCACGTGGCTTGGTTTCTTTTATCAGAGAGACATTCTCATTTGCTTCCTCTGCACCTGAATGATGCCTGCCAACTGAGCCTTTCCTCTTCCCAGAATTCTAGTCTCCCTGCCTATACTTAATGCCTAGCTAAGACCAATCAGCATTTTATTAAACCTTTACAAGAGACAAATCTTTACAGGGTACAAGACCATTGTCCCACAGAATCTATGCTGTTCTTTATCCAACATGAGCAGTAAACTGCAGAAAATGGATAGTTTTTGTTTCAGCACATTTCTCTTATATGAAGGGGGAAGAGTAAAACAAAGAAGGAAAGTAATAATCAATTAAGATCTAAAAATAGAAGGCATAGAATCAGTTTCCTTGGATACATTGAGACAGGAATGTCTGCTGGCTTTTATCACTAAGGCCAAAGATGAAATGGGCATTTCAAACAATTTCTATGGTTCCTCTTTGGCTCAAAATGATTCAATTTGTTTGAAACTTGTTTAATTAGACAATGAACAGAGACATCTGCTTACTGGCTATGTATGTTTTGGAAGCTGGGTCAATTTAATGAACACTCTGTTTACTACTGAGAAAACTGAAGACTGAAAGAATAAAGAATCAATTGTTGATGTTTTAGTATTTAGAATTGTTACTCTGGGGGAAATGCGAGCCATCATTATCAGAGCTCTCACTGTTTTAGGGAAATGATGTGAATTGACACACGTGTCACAGCATTCAGTGTTTTTATTCGGGCCTTCTTTGGTCATTTTAGGAAAGGGTTGCCTGCTAGGATGCTGCAATAATTTCCTATCATTTACTTATGAACAAGATTCCCTTGAGAATTAAAACTTCAGGGCTAGTTCATGGAAACTCTGTGTCAAAGACTAGGTCTGGATATGACTAAGCCTGGTAATTACCACAGCACATTGAATTTCTTCTTGTAATTAATTTCATTTTTGAAAAACAAGCAAACAACAAACAAACCATCTGCTCTTCAACTCAAAGGCAAGAGATAAACTGCTCCTCATCTTCCTGTCTCCATGAATGTCCTTGCTGAGGTGTCAGCATTCTAGCCACCATCTCAGCCATCATGGAAACCAGTATGGAAGAGCCACTTTTTCTCTATGCAAAAGAAAGAAAATTTTGGTTTACTATCTTAACTTTTCAGAAGTTGATAACTCCTAGGATGCACAAGAATGCAATCTGTGAAGCTCATAGGCAGTGCAAGACATTCAAAATGAATAACAGTGTAAAGTGGTTATCATTAACACTTGATTTATAGAAGTTGATAGGGTATTCAGTCTGATATCAAAGTCTCATTAATAATTCACATATGTGCCCGTAAGCCTAAATAGCTCCTCTGTCCCTCTCCCAATCAGGTGTAGGAATCACTCATTAACAGTGTTGACTGTTCCCCCAAAATACTCATACAAAATAACACCTAACATTTGGGAATTCCATAATGACTTAATGATTTAAACATCAGGACTACTTAAGAACCAAATTGAAAGAATCATACTTATTGTGTACCAAAACAAAATGTGGAATTTTCCTAATTTACATATTAAGAAAGTTTTTTTTTAGAGTCTTGTAGCAGCATGTTTTATATAAGGCACCACAATAAAAACAAGAGGCCCCCTTTAGTGAATATTTCATTTCATAAAATTAATAAATAGTGTGTATGTAAGGAAACAAGATTGTTTCCTCAAGTTTCATATTTTAACACAATATGCAAAAATATTGTGGACTAAAAATTGCTTCAAGCTCAATATATTAAAGTGAACAAAAATACTTTCCCATTTATATTCTGCCTCTCAACACTTGCACGAATACACAGAACCCAAAATATCTTCGCAATTACCTTAATTACTGTTGCTTTTGATTTATCTTACAAGGGTAATGCATTTGAAATTGTAATTTCTCATTAGCGTCAGTGAGATTTTACAGGATTTGAAAAACATTACTTCTTTGTTGGTTTGTCTAATATTTCAAATGTATTTTGAGTCAGTGAAGAGGAATATAATAATGACCAGTTTTCATTTCAACCTCAGTTTCTGGAGGGATATGACTTTCCTGGGCAGTAACTATTAAAATCTCCCAAAGACACACGTATTTTTTTCAAAAGGTATATTTGAAAGTATTAGACAGAACTGTTAAGAATGAATCTAAACACAAAATGGCTTGTTTCAGTTGAATGACTGGCACTTTCTCTGTGTTTAAAACATTTTTTTCCAAAACTAGCCTAATAAAATATGCCCTGAAAAGAGAATCTGGAAAGCAGAATTTTAAAATCCTACTTTTCTGGGTAAGATTTTTTCTTAGTGATTAAACTCAGTGTATTGCTGTTGAATAATTTTGCATGATATTTTTTCATTACAGCTCTGTCATAATGACTATGGAAACCAAATAGGCAAAAAAGGCAAAATGTAATGGAATTTGTAAAGTATGAAATTAGTGGATGATGGTTGGCTAGGCCCACTCCTCACACATACAGTATTTAATTAGTCAATTATATAATAATTAGTAAATTATATAAATAAACATTTGTCAGAATAGGTACTCCAGTTTGACAGTAGGAAAGATACACATAGCATTCTGCATTATAAGTCTGGCTTAATTCAAATACAGTGAGAATTTATATGAAGGGGAATAATTATTTCTATAAAGAAATTGGGATGCGTGGAGAAAGTAAATGCGGTGCTATGCAGAGCACTGTCTGGATCTCATTTAAAAAAGATATGACCGGCATGGGAGGAGGTCACGGATTTGAAGAGAACAGATCATTTCTTACCTGGTTTGATTATCTGACATACATTTCAATAAAAAAAGAGAATAAATAATTATTATATACTTTTTACTTAGCAATTACTATCTCTAAGACATTTTGTTCTTTTTTATTACCCTTCCATTTTTAATTTTTTATTTTGTTATTGGGCTCTACATTTTTCTCTGCTCCCCTCCCTGCCTCTCTCCTTCCCCCTTTAATCCTCCCCCAAGGTCCCCATGCTCCCAGTTTATTCAGGAGATCTTCTCTTTCCATACTTCCCATGTAGATTAAATCTATGTAAGTCTCTATTAGTATCCTCATTGTTGTCTAAATTCCCTGGGATTGTGGTTTGTTGGCTGGTTTTCTTTGCTTTATGTTTAAAAACCACCTATGAGTGAGTACATGTGATAACTGTCTTTCTATGTCTGGGTTACCTCACTCAAAATAATGTTTTATAGCTCCATCCATTTTCCTGCAAAATTCAAGAAATCATTATTTTTTTCTGCTGTGTAGTACTCCATTGTGTAAATGTACCAATGGAGTACAAACCTAAACAGAGAACTCTTAACAGAGGAATTTTAAATGGCTGAAAGACACTTAAGGGAATGTTCAACATCCTTAGTCATCAGAGAAATACAAATCAAAACAACTCTGAGATTCCATCTTACACCAGTAAGAATGGCCAAGATTAAAAACACTGATGACAATTTATGCTGGAAAGGTTATAGGGTAAAGGGAAAACACTCCTGAATTGTTGGTGGGAATACAAGCTGGTAGAACCCCTTTGAATGTCACTGTGGCGATTTCTCAGAAAATTAGGAAACAACCTTCCTCAATACCCAGTAATACCACTTTTGGGTATATATCCAAAGGATGCTCAATGGAGCCACAAGGACACGTGCTCAACCATGTTCATAGCAGTTTTGTTTGTCATAGCCAGAACCTGGAAACAACCTAAATGTCCCTTGACTAAAGAATGGATAAGACATTTTGTTCTTGTTGATCTCATTAATCTTAAGATGACAATATTGACGGTATTTTTTATCAAATGACACATTATACAAATTAATCATACCATGAAATACCTGATTTCAAAAACTGTAATTTTCACCCTCTATTATTACATTCCTTTTATTCTGAAGATCTTATTTTTGTGACTTAAAATATTTTCGTAACAATGTTTTCTTCCTAATGAATACAGCTAGGTACTTGCTCTGAACATGCAGATATTTTAGTTTATGACAAGAATGGGTGTAAGTGATAGACTAAATAGGCAATAGTAATTGATAGATTTTGAAAATTTAACTTAAGCGTCAAGTGTTCATTAATGCAAAAGTGACAAATAAGATGAAAAATTTAAGACAAAAATCCTCCAATTATGTCCTGGGAAGCTGTAGGACTATAGAAAAGTGAAACTATGTACATTTTACTTGAATCTTACTATCTGCCAGCAGTTTTTGAAAAAAAGTCAGAGAATAAAGATAACTTAAGCAAAATAATTGTTTTAGCATTATCACCGACACCACCACCATCCTTACAAGCACAAACATTAAACATTTAACCAGCACTCCTTACGTGGCTGGAACTCAGTACCCTCCAAACAATCGATGGGTTGCATGTAAGTACAACTGTTATGTATAGGAAGAAACAGGAGATCAGAGATGTTACATTGGAGGATGATGGCCTATTAGTTATACATGCTTGAGTATGTATTCAAATTTTTTTTTGCTTAGTTACCATACTTTTTCACTCTGAGAAAATTTATACATAGTTACACATTTCTTTCAAGATATTCATTAAGGTCACTTTAAGTCTCACGGTCCACCTGGCAGCTTATACTGCTCTTGACTTTGTGCATGTATAATGTCCTCTGTGAATTCCCTTACTTCTTCTCTTTCTTATTTTCCATTTGTCACAGACTTCAGAGGTGGGAAGACAGACGGGTGATGAGAAATTGAGACCACATAGCTTCTAACCAGGAGAGAATGCCATGAATGGACATGAAAACTTCACAGACGACTCACCTGGGTGAGAAGAGACCCAGCTGTGTGATTATAGAGGAAGAAAGCCCCTATTCCAGCATCACTGCCCAGACCTGCCTGCAGGTGTTAAAGAAAAGGGGTCATTGAGCTCAGCAAAATAAACACAGAGGATATAGCTGCTCACCTCCCTAAGAGTTGCTAGTTTGGCTCTTTATTCTTACACACATAACACAGCAGACAAAAATCTGTATATAAATGAGCAGCAGGTGCACTTATATTTTCTTGCCAAGAAGTTATGCCAAAGTTAAGCTGAGCTGATGAGCCAAAGCTCTGATCTGTGGGCTTCACTGCAAACATGAAGGAAGAAGGAAGAGTGGAACAGACAAGGTTAGAGAAAAGCTCATCTGGATTGCCAAAGGACTAGTTATTTCTCTGGGTTGGAAAGTGTACTGGGGCATACAAGGCACAGCTATACAGAATGAAAATCCAGAGCTTATGAACTCTTCTATGTTTCATATTCTATGGAGGGTATTCACATGAATATAAATGAATTTAAAATGTCTAAGCAATTGTAAAAATGTTAATACCCACCCAGGATTCCTGAAAGCTTGGCTTGTATCTAATTATTTCATCAAACATTTAGAATATTTTGGGGCAAACAGAAATTGGCTCATCAAGATATATTTTATGTAGATATATGCTGATATAAAATATAAAATAAAATAGGATCTGAATCTAGAATTGCCTATTACTAGCCAATAAAAAATGTTAAATAGGATTTTAATTTTTGGATATTTTAAATAGTCGAATCACATGGAAACATCCCAATACACACCTTTCTTAAAAATGAGGAAACAAATATCCCTAAGACCCAGCAATATCACTTTTGGGTATATATCCAAACGAAGCTCACTCATACCATAAGGACGTGTGCTTAACTATGTTCATATCAGCATTGTTTGTCATAGGAAACCTGCTTCTTTTATTTATTTATTATGTATATAATATTCTGTCTGTGTGTATGTCTGCAGGCCAGAAGATGACAGCAGACCTCATTACAGATAGTTGTGAGCCACCATATGGTGGTCTGGGAATTGAACTCAGGACCTTTGGAAGAGCAGGCAATGCTCTTAACCACTGAGCCATCTCTCCAGCCCCTGGAAACCTGTTTCGTAAGAGAGGTTATGGTGCTGGTCATGGAAGCTCATGCATTCAATCCAAGCACTTGGGGAAACAGAGGCAGGCAGATCTCTATGAGTTTCAGTCTAGCCTGGTCTACAAGCAAGTTCCAGAACATACAGGACTGCTATACAGAGAAACTCTGTATCAAATAATCAATTAAAAATAACCCCGAAAAATGCAAGTTTCTGTGTGTGGAACATGGTATGACCAGTTTGATTCTTTTATTTATCAAGATTTGATGCTTATTTTTATTCTACTATTGTATACATCAATAAAGTCATATTAGTTCAGTATAAAATGTTTATAACTTATATAATGTGTATTATTTACTATGCACTGTTCTATTCAAACTTACACACATCCAAATTCTAGATGAAAGAAGTTATACAAATATACTCAGAGCATGGGATTGCAGAGCTTTAAGTAGGATATGTAGATAATAATATTATGCATGTACACATGCATAAAAATGGGACAGCTCCCTTGAAAAGTTCTGGCCAACACTTGGGTGTATGCACCATCTTTCCAAACCTCTTTCTCTGTTATTTTACTGCTATGTTTAACTTTGGTTAAATATATTTTTAATAACATCCACGTTTGTATGCTTCTTAAGGGAAAACTGGTTAAAGTGCTTCTTAATGTCATAGTACAAAGGCTCCTATATTTCACAAGGGGGCTCCCAGAGGAAGGTCTATCATAAATTGAAGATCTCTGACATCAAAAATCACCTCAGGAATCTAGCCTCCGGCACACATTTAAGCAGTAGAGTATACTGTAAGGATGGGTCCCTGCTGCTGTTCAGTATCACAAGAATGCATCACATGGGATTACACTCACTTGAGAAAGGCACAGACTTCACTATTGAAGCCACAGTTTGCAGTGAATACTAACTGCTTCTGTATCCTCACAAAATAGCAGATTAGTTACAGCATAGTTAGGAAACATCTGGATGGGTTCCCTGATCCATGGGTTCATTGATTTCTTGCCATCTTCCTTTAGTGCCCCATACAATGAATATTTTATATAACCACTACCAAAACTGTATGAAGCTACCAGCTTTGTATCCTTTGGTAGACCTTAATGCATTTTGTTCTCTCATTTATTTATTTCAGCTTCTAGTTGTTCTCTAAGACTCAATTAAGACCTTAGTTCTTTAGCAATTCTTCCCTGATTTCATCTGTGAGACCCATACCTATCACTGTTTCAAGAGCATCCTAGGCATGCCATTACTAACAACAATACTGAGCTATGACAATGGTAGCAGTTCAGATATAGGGTTAGCAGTACAACTCCTGTTTAGGCAGGAATGGGGAAACCATTTCAGTGAGGTGATCCCGCAGAGATATTTGACACATTTATCAGAATAGGGCTCAGTATTGATCAGGAATTGCATTTGATTCTCAAGCTAAGAAATTTCTTGCTTGTATGACCCTTTACTGATGGAAATAACATCACCCTACCATCTATAGTCCTGTGCTGAGTCCTGCCCCATGTACCACACACAGCCCCAAAAGCTTTAAGTCTGCAAACATTAGCTTGCTAAGGTCCCATCAGTGAGGATAAACTTATCAACCCCACTTTCCATCTGAGACATACTAGATGATTTTAATTTCTTGTATATCTCCACCTCTCTCAAGACTTCTTACTTTCTGTTTTTCTTTTCTATTTTTTCCTTTTCTCTCTCTTTCTCCTTTTCTTTCTTAATTGTTTTAGCTCCATATGTATTTATTCTCCCTAAAGGATTATCATTCATATTTATGCCAGTTCTGATTTTCATATTTCCAAATCAGCCTCTGCTTTGTTCCCTATTGACTTATTGGGGTTTAATTTATTTCTAGCAAGTTTTAGCCTAGATGTTTAATTCATTTAATTATTTTTTCTCATTGTACTAATGTAAATATTTAAGTCTAAAAATTTCTCCTGAGCAATGTCTTTAGCTCTCGGTCATATTGCCTGAATGAATTCAGCTTCAGTTATGAGACACTATATTTGAAATCATTTGAAGTCTGCAGGATTACCTCACTGAAATGGTTTCTCCTATTCATTCCTACACAGATTCTTGTCCATAATTTTCCTACTCCTGTCACTTCAGCTTCATTATGAATATTATCATTTCTTAAGAGTAAGACAAGTGGCTATTTCAATACCTTCATTATGCTGATCAAATATATTGAATGGATAATTCCTTAGAATACTCATAAGGTCATTTTCAAAATCCTTTTCATATTCCTTTCAAAATTCATTTTCAAAATTCTAGAAGACTCACAGATCATTTTCAAAATGGCATCATCTGGCTAGAAAGAAAACTCTGAAGATAATAGCAATAAAATTTTTTGAAGTAATTATAGCATCACTAGTACACTAGATACAGTGGAAAGAGAACTGATGAAGAACACAGAAAGGTGAGGTTTGATTATGCATATAAGCATGTTTTACTGTGAATGTAAAATGCCAAAAATCTTAGGACTGATGGTGTCTTGTGGCATTACTAAATACTAATATTTGTTCTTTCTAAATTTATTATCAATGAAAAACTTACAATTTTTGTATTTGCATTTGTCTATGTGAATTTAAGAAAACATTTCAAATAATATATGTAGTATATAATATATTAAGTAAACTTAAAAGTATGTGAATATATATGATTATAAATAAAACTACATATATCATAAATATATAATTTTCATTCATGACCCTACCTGCTTCCAATAATGATTCATGAATATTTGTAAAGGGACTTTTTGCCATTATTTCAGAGAATGCCCTACATATATTTATCAGATATGATTTCATTGGCATTTTATTTTAAATGGCAACACAAATAAAATAAAACCCTACAACTCTAGTAAGAGTTAAAAAACGAAGAAAAAAGGTATACAAAATTCAGAAGATACTGTTTTTGGTAATTGAAGACAAACATTCTGTGCAAGAATATAACATAAATCTCCATTAAAGCATCCCTCACCCCAGTTTGATCTTGAGTAAGAATGTTACTTGGTAGCTCTGGCTGTCCTGGATCTCATTCTGTAAAACAAGTTGATCTGAACATGCATATAATCCTCTTACCCTTAGCTTTCTTTCTTTTTTTTGACTTTTTTTTTCTTAGTTCTTAAAAATTCCTGCCTCTTCCCATCCCCTCATTTCCCTCCCACTCTCCCTTCCCCTCCCTCTGCAGTCCTAAGAGAAGTCAGGGTGCCCTGCCCTGTGGGAAGTCCAAGGCCCTCCACCCTCCATCCAGGTCTACGAAGGTGTGCATCCAAACAGACTAGGCTCCCAAAAAGCCAATACATGGAGTAAAATCAAAACTTGTAGTCATTATCATTGGCTTTCAATCATCAGCTGCAGCTTTGATTTTATAACAAGTATCAGAAGTTGTAAGTATTAAGTGAGAGGAATATGAGACACAAAAGCATTTAAAAGTCTTGTTAAAGTCTATATGTGACTTTTCAAAGCAGAAAACTTGTGAAATAGCCTTGTCCTGTAAGATTTATTTTTATTTACTTTAACTATTATATGTAGAGGTGAGTTTGTGTGTGTATGTGCACACATGTGTGTGTGTATGTGCACACATGTATGTGTGTACATGTATATGTTTATATGAGTACAGTTGCCCACAGAGGCCAGAAGATTCAACTTTCATGGAGTTATAGAGCTGAGGTTAAGAAAAATGTAATCCACCTCACATAGGATCTGAGAAATAATTATATGTCTTCTATGAGAGCAGCAAGTGTTCTTAATGGCTGAGCCACCTCTCAGGCCCCATGAAATAATCTTAATAATCTCTTACTGAATATGATCCAGCCACAGGAGAGAAGGGGCCTAGGAATGATTGTGCTAAACTTTGGACAGCTACTTCAATGCATTTCTTTTATCTTGAAAAAAAAAAACAAAAAAATAAATACAGAAAGCTTGTATGTATTTAAAAATTTCTGAGGTTTCCTTCACTGAACTCATTTTATTGTATTAACTTATAAAGTATATTTGCTGCTAGCAGTCCTATTGCTGAGAAAACCTACTCTAAGAACAACTGGGGACTAGAGATAGGGCTCAGGAGCTAAGAGCACTTGATCTTACACAGGACTTGGGTTCAATTTCCAGTCCCCACATGGATGTCCACAGCTCTCATAACTTTAGTTCCAGGATACATATGATCGCAGATATATATTTTAGCAAGACACCCATCCACACATATTAAAATCAATGAATCTTAGCAATGTTTTTCCATAAAAAGAACATTTGGTATGAAATTAAGAACACTAGATAAAATTTTTACATTGACTACAAAACTCCAATAATAACATCACATAATATATTCCAAAGTAATTGAAACTCTGCCCAAACTAGTACTTGAAAATCTATTTCTGAAATGATTTTCATATCTCTGGTAAAGAATTTATCAAAAACTTTAAAATAATGTTTTAAAAGTAATTTTTAATTTTTATTATCTATTTTACTTTATTCCTATTTGCTTTAAAACATATTTTCTCTAAACATTGCACTCATTTGAGATACTATGATTATATTATCTTACATTAATATGCTAATTTCTTTAAAAATTATACTCAATTGAAATACATAAGACTTTAACCACTATAGACTTAATTAGGCTAATTAAAATACTATCTCATTTTAGTTTTACTATACACTTACTCCATTATCATTTAATGGTTTTCATAATAATATTACAATATTATCTACTGAACACACTTCTTTTCTAAAACATTAGTTTTATGGTTATGTTCATTAAAAATATCAATCAGCTGCACTCCCACTGAGGATTGGCCTGATTTTCTTTAGTTGTATAAAATCCACTCTATAAACTAATACCAAATTATTATTTCAGTCATAATAAATATTACCGATTAATTTCACTAAGAAAATGGACTTTGTTGACTTGTCTAAAAATTGCTGTGTAGAAGTGTCATTGAGATATCATCCAAACTGTCCAGTGTGATTGGAAGAGCATCAGCTCTAACAAGTGGACAGGAGACATCTGTCTTTGTCAGTTTCTGAGGAATGAAAAGTCTGTGTGACCATATATGACCTAGGTTTTCTTACTGCATCAGTTTCCTGCTATGTCGAAAGTTATGATGTAAGGAATGCACTACATTTTGAAGCAAATATGCATTTGCACATATTCCTCCTCTGCCTTGGCACCCAAGACATTTCCTGGCTGTCTTGGTTGGCTCTGTTCTTTTAATGTCCCTTAAAAGATATATTCCTTGATTATATCTGCATCTACCATCTTGTACAACAAGGAACACCATTTATTAGTCTCCACACAATGAGAGACAAAAAACTAACTCATATATATCATTGATAATTTCTCCATGTTTCCCAACAAGTTTAAAATTGCTATACATACATTAGATGCAGACAAAACAAGAGATTCTTTTTTTTTCTTTCTGGTTTGTGTGCAGTTTCTTAGAATTCATGATAATTAAGCATAACGTTTTCCTGGATTTCACCCAAGTTCTTCTAAAGCACAGAATCTTTACAAGTTCAGTAGAACAAATAATCAAACAAAGAGATATATTCCACTGGGTGTGTAACTGTCCGTACACACACACACACACACACACACACACACACGTGCACATACGCACACACCCTCTATATACACAGTCACAAAATATATACATCCTACAAGTCACGGAACTAAAGACTTAAAAGGAAGAAAAAGGAACTGAGACAAAATAAGTAAAAGATTGTAAAAATAACTGAGCTAAAGTATATTTTTCAGGCACCCTTTATTTAGTAGTTGAATACCTGAAAATGAACATTAAAGAAGAAGAATCTTCTGCTCACCACCAATTATGTCTCCACTTTTGCTTGTACACTGTCTTTCTGTCTTGAATATTCTAGCCCTTAATTATCCATGTTTGATCTACCTTTTAACATCTGACAGCAGGTCAAGGAATGATGGCATTCTTATTTTCAAACCAGAGAAATGCTGCTTTTGCCTGAGCTTGGAGACAGCATACTCATACTAGAATAAACTAGCAGTAGTGCATACATGCAATATCATACTCTCTCAGGTACACTTGCCTCGAGCAGACCCTACATCTAGATTTCTACATATAGGTTCTTTGGAATAAACTGTTCTAAGTCACTATAGCACTAATACCCTTTAAGGTGTAAAAAGCCAGGGATTATGAAGTCCCACTTCTTTGTTTTGTAACTTGGGACAACTTTGATAGCAGACACCAAGAAAAAAATCACAAAGAGAGTATGGTTTGATCACATGCTCCATCAGTCTGTTTGGATTCTCAACTTCCTAGACCTGGAGAAGCCAGGAGGACCTTTTACTTCCCACAGGGCAGGGAACCCTGACTGCTCTAAGAGGGAGGGGGAGGGAAATGGGAGGAGGTGAAAATTTGTAATAATAATAATAATAATAAGAAGAAGAAGAAGAAGAAGAAGAAGAAGAAGAAGAAGAAGAAGAAATCACAAAGAGATGAGCTAGAAAACAGGGCTCACTGTTTCTTTATAATGACGAAACTATAATTAGGATCACAGTGGTTTTTTTAATACAATACAGAATAAGGTAAACCTATACCATCCAGAGGACAAAAGCTACTGAAAAATAAAGTGGACATGCTCCAACTGTGTTTACATCTGAACAGAAGAGGGCTGTTTGTATCCATTGCATACCTGGATCCTCAGCAGTTTCCTTGGTGCCATAAAGACTTTTGATTTATTCTAATTTATATGATATTATATATAAACTGTATGCAATTAATTTCTGTTTCAATTAGATTACACGTAGCAGTCTATGTGCTTATTTATGATCATAAATATAATGATTCTACATTCAGAACCCTCAGGTAATTGTCCACTAAGATAAACCATCTTTAAGCGCTCTGATTTTTATTTTAGATAACTGCTATATTATGCAGAAGAGAAAGTCTATTGACATGCTATATTTCACAATTCATGTATAATTCAATACATGCTGAATTCAATGACATTCTGGTTATTACTCTCTATAAACTACCATTCAGGTTATAAATGAAATTCGTAATTTACCAAAATGTTTCTATCTACATTTAACTCACGGAGCAGTACAATAATAAAACGCAAGGGAAATTACTTTTGAAAACTTTTTTAGCTATCTTGGCCTCCATCCAACAAAGCTCCATTTCTGATGTTTTTGAGATCTATTATTGTGCTTTGTAACAAAAATGGTCAACTAATGTCAACTACACACAAATGCATCACCTCCAACTGCAATAGCAGGTATTCAAATCTACATTATCGCATCTTCACTTATGCAGTAAAAGGAAATACATTACACACCACTGGTTTTTATCTGCAGTACCCATGGGTTACTGCATTTTAACAAAGTGCAGGAGTGTTCCATGCATGAGTTCAAATAAACATATGATGCAATGAGTAACAATCCTTTATAGTGATGAACTTGGGAAAGGTTACTTCATGATTTATTTATTTTAGGTATTACCAACAGTCATGCCTTTAAATATTAGTTATTTGTCTATCTTGTACATAAAGACAGCGCTACTGAAATTGTGTGAACACCTTGCTGAGTGTGAGTCAGTTGGCTATGGAAATTGCATGTAACCCACATACCTCTTGTTCTAAAAAACAGCCTTTTTGGTGCAAGAAATTTGCATCAAGATAATGAAAAAATTCCAGTGAAGTAAATAATTCCTTAAAATTGTTTTTTCTTAACTATCAACTATCACTGCATACTAAATATATTTATCTTTATAGCAATAAATAATTCTTCTATGTAGCTTTATAAAATGCTTTATGAAAACTAAATAAATGTCACAAAACAATTGTTGTTAGCATTCCCTAATGCCTCACATTTACAAATGCCATACACACATTTAAGTCATACTAACAATGACCACGTTTATGGAACACACAACTACATACAAGCTGAGGTTTGAATAACTAAAGCAAGGGGGTTATAAGTTTGACGCTTGCCTGAACAACCCAGGGAGAGAATGTTTCAAATTAAAAAATTTAAAAGGATTGGGAAGATAGCTCAGAGTTATAGTGCTTTCCCAGCCTGAGTAAGTCCCACGATTCAAGTTCAAACAGAGTGAAAAAATAGTTGAATGAATGATCCTGTTATTAAAGAAGGAAATCTTGTAACTACCCCTTTTCTCTAGGAAGCTAGTGAGGCCCCTTTGTTAACAAATACCTACACAGACTCAGGAAAAGCTGTCAAATGTTATATGCCATACAAAAACTGGATTTTTTTTGCCTCACCCTCACAGTGGTGAACAGGGCAGAAAAGGCATGTTGATAAACTCCTGCTTTTGTAAGGATATGTCAGCCCATTCAGAGAACAAATGACCCAGTTCAATGAGTTTGTGGAGTGTTTATCTAGGAGACTTGACACTCAACGTGAGCTAAATTTATAAACAGTAGTGCATGTTCAGTTTATTTTATCTTCTGCATTTCTCTTTGTCATCCTGAGTGCTGGCATTAAATTTAGGCCTGCAGAGAAAATATTATCAGCTTCTAAAATGTTTAAGTGAAACACATACCCGAATGAAAACAAGAACATTAGTAGAAAAATAGCATCATGTTAGAGCTTCAGGGGATCCACAAGTTTCAAGGAATTGACACCCTGAGTCAAGTCTTCATTGTTACAGTTCCATAGGTCTTTCCTCTATGTACTTTGGAAGAAACTGTATATATTCCCTTAGAACTATTCCATGGCCTTTCCTCTAAGTAACCTGAAAGAAACTGTAGACATTCCCTTAGAAGAGTTCCATGGCCTTTCCTCTAAGTACTCTGGAAGAGACTGTAGGGATTCCCTTAATTTCAAATTACTGATCTCTAACAATTTACTAACCATAGTTCTGAGTAGAAAAAACATATAGACACATAATAAATAATGACTTGATATATATGTATATGTGTGGCCTTTCCTCTAAGTAGCATGGAAGAAATTATATACATTCACTTAATTTCAAATTACTGATCTCTAACAATATACTAATCATATTCTGAGTAGGAAAATATGTAAGTATATAATAAGTAGTGACTTCATTTATATGTACACACACACACATATATATATATATTCCTACCTTTCCTAATGTGGGAATGATTTCTTATTAATAAAGAAACTGCCTAGGCCCATTTCATAGGCCAACCCTTAGGTAGGC
>NW_004949103.1:14145031-14147060 GCF_000317375.1 Microtus ochrogaster
CTTTCCAGTTATAATCTATCCAAACTTGAGCCAAGTGTTTCCAAAGTTTCAACTCCACAGTGAAATGAAGATAATGAATAGTATTTATTATATATACACAACTGTTGAAAGGCTCATGTTGTAGACAGGATCCTAAAGAAAGTTTACGTAGGACATTATCAAAGAATGTTATAAGTAAACACTAACTATAATCATAATTGTCCATCATAATACTTCATCTTCACTCCATGGGAGGACTGTCTACTTAGTGTAGTCTGCCCATTCGAAGGGAAACTTCCTTAATGATGCATCTTTAAAAAAACTCAAAGAATGAAATGTGGCATGGACTGATTGTGATCCTCAGTGGTACAGATGCTAATGATGTGAGAGACTTTGTTGACTCCCCATGAGAAGGAAGCCTTACCCTCTCTGAGGAGTGGATGAGGTGGATGAGGGGGTAGAGTGGATGAGGGGGTTGAGGGGAGGCAATATGGGGGAAGGAGGAGTATAAGAGGGAGTGGGAACTGGGATTGCTATGCAAAATGAGAAAAGATTGCTTTAAAAATAAATAAGTAAAAGTTACAAAAAGAAATTTAATCCCTAAATTATTGTCCTAGTATTTGTGAGCAGGACAATTAAGAGATAATCATAAGAACAAATGAGGATAGAGACTTCACAAAAACATTAGAATTGACACATGAAGAGGCAAAGAGACCAATTGCCATTTGAATATTCTATGAGCCCATCCTATACCATTTTTCATGTTGTAAAACAGAAGGTACTGGAGCCCTGTTCTTGGACCTTCTAGCATCCAGGACAATGATAAATGACATCTCTATCTTTATAAAGAATTGAATATTTATAGTTCAGATAAAACAATTCAAATCAGAATAAGGATCTGGGGAGATGTGGGTAGGAAGTCTGGCTAAGCAAGCATAAGCCCTAAAGTTGACATCCAACATCCTTGGAAGTACTCTTAGTATTACATGTGTGCCTGTAAATCCAATGCTTTGTGAAACCAAGACAGAGATGACTGGGACTTGTTGGCTGCCAGCTTTCTCTAGGGTCAGTCATAGACCCTATATAAAGTGAAGATAGACAATGATAGATAAGAATACCTGCTGTGCCCTTCTGACTTCTGTATTCCTATTAGCACCCCCATGTGCACACATATTACAGAAAATAATAATAAAAATAAAAAAGAATGAAGAGAAACAGTTTAAATGTCAACCAAAGAGTAGATAAAGAAAATGTGATACATTTACATAATGGAGTATTACTCAGCTGTTGAAAACAATGACATCATGAAATTTGCAATCAAATAGATGGAAGTAGAAAATATCTTAAGTGAGGCAACCTAGACCCATAAAGACAATCACAGTATGTGCCCATTATGAGTATTATTAGCTATAAAATAAAGGATAACCACAATCCACAGAACAAAAGAGGCTAAGTAACGAGGAGTGTTCAATGATGGCAGTGAGGGGTGAGTGTGGAGGATGGGACACAAATCTAACTGTGAAGGGGAAATAGAATAGACATTACAGGAGGATTAGTGTAGGGTCTGAATAGGTGGGTGGTCATGGGAACAGGAGAGATCTTGTAAGGGAAGGATTGAGGGAGTGAGTCCTGGGAGAGACACCTGGAATCAGGGAGCATCTCTGAGCTAGACAGCTAGTGCAATGGAAACTCTGAGGAATATATCTCCTAGCAACGGTGGATATGAAACTTGAACTTGTCATCTCCTGTGACCAGGCACAACTTCCAATGGAAGGGTTGGGAACTCAACCCAGTCACATAACTATTGACCTACAATTTGACCTGCATACAATATTGGGGGAAGGTGGCACAGAAATTATGGGAGTAGCCAACCAATGACTGGTCCATGTTGAAACCTATACCATGAGTATAAACCTACCCCTGACACTGTCTAGATGGCCAAAACCCAAAAGCTGGATGGTCCACAGACCTAGGAAAAAACCAAACATAACTATCAAATAAATAGACAGACAGATAGGCAGACAGAAAGATAGATAGATGATAGATAGAT
>NW_004949103.1:14147160-14162230 GCF_000317375.1 Microtus ochrogaster
GCCTGTCCTGGAACTAGCTCTTGTAGACCAGGCTGGTCTCGAACTCACAGTGATCCGCCTGCCTCTGCCTCCCAAGTGCTGGGATTAAAGGCGTGTGCCACCACCGCCCTGCTGAGACTATTACCTTTTGAAAAGTGAAGAGGAAGAGGAAGGAAGGTGGGGAGCAGAGAAAAATATACAGCTCAATAAAAACAATAAAAAGATTAGTTTTGAATCTTGACTAGTATATATATATATATATATACTATTAATATTAATATTAATATTATATATTAATATTAATATTAGGCTGGGAGCCTAGGCCCCAGTCCCTGGCATCTATCTCAGCCTCCAGGCCTGGTCTGGACTTCACATCCCAGCAGGCCAGTCATGACCCCTCACTGGGGGTGGGGTCAGGACCACTCCCCAGGGTACTTAAGTGATCCCCCAAAAAAAAGAACAGGTGGTCCCCCTTTCTTCCTCCTGGGGGTCGCATTCCTGCGGCTTCCTGGTTTCCCCCTCTGGGGCTACCTGAGAGCGCAGATCTCCCATTAAACCTGGATATTTCTTAATTCGGCTTGTTTTGATTTGGCTTGATTGGGAATTTTTGCGTCGTCAAAGAGCTCGCTTAGGAAATATTCCATATATATGTGTATATGTAAAATCTGGCTTGAATAAAATGTATTTTCTTCCCAGGAAATATCCAAAATATCTCGAAATCTCAAAATCTCTAAGTAATCTGATGCCCAGATGCTCACGATCTTCTGTGACCTGACAAGATACCTGGTCTTATTCATCAATCAATGACTAGAGAATGAGCACTTGCATTGCGTCTACCTTTTATTTACAGGTGGGGAAAGTTGTTAAGCAGGCTGAAATGTGGAATATGGTGGGGCTCTGGTTATAAAACTTGGTGCTTTTACTACCTACATTCTAGCCCACTAATGGAAATTCATGTAACTTACACTTCATATAGCAATAGTACTGTGCTAGTTTCCTTCCAACTTCACTCATATAGCAAATGAATTTAAGCCAATCATTGTTAATATGGAGTGCAGAAATAAGTAATTATTTAAAAATTTAGGATCTTTGGGAAAATATTGGAATTATTTTATCCTTTTATTAGATAAAAATATTTCTCTACAACAAACACATTTTCAAAGAAAGCACATTGAATACAAATCCATGCATATTCCTTATAAATAAACCATGAACACTCAGTACATATAAACAAAGCTTTGATATAAAACTATAACTCCCTGAGATGCTTGAGAGATTCCATTTCACATTTTGATATTCATATAAGAAAGATAAGCATATTCTCAGGAGAATAATGAGAAAGAAGAATGCCAGATATGTTAAAACTTAATTTTTATTTCCCCCAGAAATAATACTTTTATTCCAAAGATTTTTTTTCTGAATTCTTCACAACTTCGGAGGAATTAGGAAAACTTCAAGGATTTCTATTATACTAGGAGGACTATTAAAACAATTTCTCATCTAAAGTCTGTAGCTGCTATGATAGTCACTTTCACGAAGACAGGAAGGCAGTCTCAGACTCATGAATGCAACTGTAGAATTTTCTATTCTCTTCTTAGGTTACCCTCCTTGGAAAATAAAACTCTTTATGAGAGAACAAAATTGAATTTTAATGAATTTGATAATCTTTGAAAATGGAATTTGCAAATAAATCTTTGTGAACAAGTCATAAGGATATTGGGCTTCACAGTGGAGTTAGGAGCCAAGGGTTCTTATATCTGGCAACTCTGTAATTGAATAATCTGTGCTCAGTCATCATCTCAACACTGATTGAGATTTGTGGCTCTTGGAAATTTCTTAGGCTCGCTGTACTTCACTGTCTTCATAAGAAAAATTAGAGTGTCATTATTCATTCACAGAGCAAAAATGTTGATGCTTATTAAAGGAAACAGGTAAGAAAGCTATCCTAAGATCTGACATATACTAAGTGCTCAAATAATAGCAGCAATCAAGAGGATAATGCCTATCATAAATAAATCCTAGGAACTAGCTGCATAGTATAATGCCAGGATCACATACTTTGTCATCCATAAAGATGATATGAAGAATTTTAACACCAACACTTACAGCTTATGGTATAGAATTTATAATGCAATTCTACCATTTATTTCTGTTTAAAGGGATATATTTTTAAGGCTGAAACCCTGAGCAAATCCCGTTATAAAATGATTTACTTCATCTGATTCTTCTGAATTCTAGCAGAGAAGAAATGAAGAAGGAAGAAAATGAGCAGACAATATTAATTCCAGAGAGATTTGGGATTCTGACAACATGATATACAGAGGAAACTTTCCCTGCTTACAAGGGTCTAGCTGAGGTATCAGACTTATTTATCAGCCTTTTCATCTTTCCCTTCAACCTAATATGTCTAATCTCTGCTAGTCACTATTCTCTCCTAACTTCTATATGGTCAGTTTCTAAGATTCCACGTAGAAGTGAGATCCACTACAGCTTGTTTTTTTTGGGTCTGGATTACTTTATTTAAGTCCTTAGGTGTGATTCATGCTGCCACATTGATAGAATTCTGTTATTTTCATGGCTGAGTAGCAGTCTACTATGTATATACACCCTATCTTCTTTATCCTTTCTCATATTGCTTGACATTGAGGTTGTTTTTATTTCTTTGCTACTGGAAACCATGATGGGATTGTCTCCTAAAATCTTAAATTCAGATCCAAGCAGTATTTATTCACCCAGGATTGCATTAGTAAAATAAAGTGGGATATAACTAGGCATCATTAGGCTATGCAAATAGTTGATTGGCAAAATCCATACATGATAACATTTATTAGAACCTTTGCCCTGAATCACTTTCAAAAATAACTTGGTGGAAGTGACTTTACTGACCACATTTATAACTTGGAGCTAAGACTGAAAAATTAACTTGACTTGGGAGAAAGGAAACTTTGATTTGATTCCAGGGTCATAAGACTTCACATGATTCCTTTACAGCACATATTATTGCTGGAATATAAAGTTAGGAAATCAGGAAAAAAATAAAAAGAGAAAGAAGGTTGATACTGAGAGGAGAGTGGTTTAGATTAGAATTCAAGATGGAGAGATGAAATGAGTTTTGAGCTACTCGTGGAGATCAAGATGGCCTTCCATATAAGTCTAACTTTCTTTCTGACTTCCTTGCTTTTTTATTTTATTTTATTCCATGACTCCGAGAAACAGCTAAGTAATCTGAAGTAAAAAGAGAAGTTGGACAAAAACTTTTACATAGTGAGCACATAGGCTAAACCTCATGCTTAAAACTATAAGCATGTCTGCGTACTGAACAGGAATGCCAATATGAAATGGAGCAATTAGTCATATATAACAACTGAAAAACCAGAACAGGACATATAGTTAACAAAATGGGTAGCTTTCATTAACTTCAAAGAGAATGATGTGTTACGATTATGAGTAAGTGAAATTGTTATAACAATGATAAAAATCAATATTCACCTAAAAATACAGACATTATCTATCAGTAGTGATAAGCTGTCATTGCCATCACTGTCATGATGGCAATGAGGAAGAGTAACACACATGCGTGATTTGTATAAATATCATCCACAAGATATGGTTTATTTCAACAAAGACTGGTTTATTTCAACAAAGATATGGTTTATTTCATCAAGGCCTCCATGAAATGGACATTTAAGAATTTGATCTACATTATTGCTAATACTTATTTGTATAATTATTGATTTAAGTTATTATTTATTTTGATTACATCACATACTCCATAAGATACAGAATCTTGGATTTTACTTATCTCTATAAAATAGCAACTTAGACTCTAGAAATGATAAATATTCCATTGTCAGTGTTCAAGAGACATGTGTTGGCTAAGCTTGTGATAGGAGAGTATAGTCACCCTCTCAGTGTGGCATGCCTAGACACTGCAAGCTATAACCTTGCTCAGTGTCTCACAGTGAGTGACCATCAAGTGGGTGGATATGGGAAGTGGGAGGGTATGCAAGGCATTGAGATCTCAGAACTGGCATGGAGGGCTAAGACACATCAGAGGCGAGGGTGTGACAGAAATTCAATTAAATCACAACAACAAAATGTTTCAAGATTCAAGATCATCTTTTGGCAAGAAACCTACTTATTAAAGCTTAGACAGACAATTCAGAGAGGAAGAAATAACAACTGGTAAGATGGAGTCTAATGCATTAGTCACTTTGAAAAATTTGTCCATAATTAATGAGAAAGTATATTTATTTTCTAAGTCCATTTGTAAAACTATGTATCTCCTGATACTAAAATAATCCCTGGATCTCCCTTAATACATGAAAAATGCAACCATTATTTATGTGTGTGCTATTTAGACTTCAGGCTATTTCTTAATTAGCATAAGATACCAAATCCCAGACCCATTACTTTAAAAAAGTTGTTCCCAAAAGATATATTTAACCTCATATGTTTAACACTAGATCTGTATAATGTTCTCACTAGCCAGGAGTCAAGTAGTATTCACTTATCAACAAAACTACTGGTATTCTCAGGAAGATTAAAGCTATTACCCACCAAGGACCACTTTGCATCTGTTTGAGTGCACTGAGGCAATGACTCCTACTAGGGCTGGTATGTCACTTTTTTTTTATTTCCATGCCATAAAGACGTAAATTTTAATGTCTAAAATTTATCATCTAATGAAGATGAGTCAAGGATCTAGCTCTAATGGTCATAATGATCTCATGAGGACCTCATTGTTACTCTGATTATGATCAGAATGGGAAGACAATCTCTGACTTGTCCCATCTGCCAAGAACGTGCATGACTTAACATGTCTAGAAAACCTAACAAAGGACTGGAGAGGAAGGGGAAGACGGATGGGGGGAACGGGAGGGAAATGGGAGGAAGGGAGGAGGTGGAAATTTTTATTAAATGATATAAAAATAAATAAATAAAACTAAAAAAACCTACATAAATTATGTTCTATACTTTTTGTTTTAACACTGATCCACGGCTCTCTCTTTTTATTGTTACTTCTCATTCCTGCATTCAGGTGTCAATTCTGAGGCCAAAAAGACATTGGCATGCTTTCAATGGTGTTCAGCAATCAAACTGAGAAACTGTTAAGTTGAAAGATGGAAACTGGGGCTGGAGAGATGGCTCCGTGGTTAAGAGTACTGACTGCTCTTCCACAGAACCTGTGTTCAATTCCCAGCACTGACACAGCAGCTCACGATCATCTGTAACTCCAGTTCCAAGGGATCGGATGCCCTGTTTTGGCCTCCTCGGGCATCAGACATGCATGCAATGCACAGAAATAAATTCAGGCAAAACAACCATACACATAACATCAAAATAAATAAAATCTTTAAAAGAAAAAACAGTTGGAAAGCGTTTTTTTCTCTGGCAAGCAAAACACCAATTACCACATCGATGATAAAGGGTAATAAATTCTTCTTGTTTATTCTTTGGCAGGCAACTTTTAGATCATTACAGATCATTTCCACTAAACCTATCCCATCCTGATATTGCTCCAGTTCCTATATCAAAGAGTTCACAAATGATCAAGACCACCTTTGTGTTTGGTATAATCATATCAGTGAGAAAATGGGTCTTTGGCCCTCACCTTCAGTAACTGAAAAAAAAAAATACAGAGACCACATATGAGGGTGAGAGGGAATCTAAGCAAATAATTAACACAGACCATATCCAAAGAATATTCATCCTGCTTAATTGTCTACAGAACCAATAGCTAAACCCATAGGAGTATGAATGAATTAGTAACTTTTAAATTTTTACATCAAATCTTTTCCTTGAGATAACTAAAATGATCTTTTCCTAGAAGTCATCATATTCTATGAAGACTAGCTTGTTTCTGCTAATATTTATGGATTTTAGCTTTACTTCTTGAGGTCAAACTGTACAAGTTAAATGTAATAGAATTGAAATTTTCAAATAGAAATATCATCACTTGGTCAATAGTTATTAACAATTGCCTGCCTCATTAAAATAACTACTCTGTTTCACTACACATTTCACCATGGTCTCTGTACCTGGCACAAACTTGGCTTACTTCAGTCTCAAAAAGGATTTGCTACCTTTCCCACCTGATATTCAACTGCAATGTAGAACCTATGTGAAAGTCATGGTCGGCTCATTGTTCCCATGGAAATACATTTTAATTCTCGTTGTTCCCACTAAGACACATGCTAGCCAGATAGTGTGGGTTTATCAAACTTGTGCTTTTTTATACTTTTAAAAATTATGTTTATGTCTTGAGTGGGTTCCCTGCTCTTGGAGGACAAGGAGGGTGTTGGGGGCTCGGGAACTTGAGTTCCAGGCAATGGGAGATAGCTGAACTGGGTACTGAGAACAGAACTCTTGTCCTCTGGAAGAGCAGGAAGCATCCTTAACTGCTCAGCAACTTTAAATATAGAGACAGATTTTGCACTTGTGTTGAACTGTGCCAAGTCCTGTTTGACAATTCTACATATACACACTTTGAAAAATCCAATTCCTTGGCATTACCAACACTGCATTTGGTGTAAGTGTGTGAGGGGTTTGGATGAACTGTCTGTAGCCAGATGAACTGTGACTAAGGCTGTTTTTTCATTGCTTTTTGATCTCTGTATCTGCTGTTCAAAAAGTAAATGAGCAGCATTTAACATCAAAGAATATCTAAGTGCCTATCATCCAACAATTTGCTTGTTTAGTTTACCAGATCATCTTTGCCTTGTTAACTCAATGTACTTTGCATTGAGGATTGTGGCCCAACTAGAAGGCCAACAACACAAATCACTCTAAAAATACAATGGGATGTTTCCTGTGATTTACAGTTGATTTACAGTAGTCCCCCAAAGGAATACCACCGAAACAGAAAGGTTGCCATATTTTGTCAATGACAAAGCTGTGTTCTGCATTTCGTGTGTATGACCTCACAGAATCCTCAGAGCTACATTACATGCTGAGGTAACACTAGACTACTTAAAATGCCAAAATGAGCAATCAAATATTTTTTTATATAGAGTCACATTCAACAGCAGCAAGAAACGACAAATTATGAAAAAAAGACTGGTCAAACAAACATATGTTTAATTATCTGAGAGCATTGGGGAAGATATCTTATGAAATCACTTAGAGCATTATCTATGAGGGTTGGTGGTTTGCCCATATAAAAAGCAAAATGTTTAGAACAATACTTGCTCAGTGTGAGACTTTAGCAAATGCTAAGAAGCATGTCTAATATGGGAAATAGAAATGAAGACTAGGGAATAAGAATAAAAGCATAATGAAATAATAAAGAGTAGACAGGGTGTGGGAGAATACTCAGGTAAGTTCAGCAAGTAAAATCAACATTGAAGCACAAAAATAATGGAAGAAATCATTAGCTAATAAAAATAACCAATTAAGACATATGAATAAAAATGAAAAATTTCTGTACGTAGTAAAATCAACAATTAAAAGGCAAGTCCATTGTAGTCACTGTACCAATTATTTGGAGAAGTAGAAAGTATAGTAATCATTTAAAAAAATCTCATAATGTGTAGCAATAATGAGAAACTGGGACCGCACATGTAGAAGATTATGAATAAGTAACGAATATCATAACTATGCAAAAATTAGAGGCAATTGGCTAACTATGAGTCTGACTGAATATTGGTAAAGAAAAGGCAGTGTTACATGGGGACAATGATAAGTGGCTTGCTATGGTTGAGATTATCACACAAATAAGAGTTTACTTGGGTAATCTGTACTCTCCTTGACATAAAACACCTGTATTTTACAGAATTTCTTGCTTGTTCAGAAAACCGGGTTTTATAGAAACCTAGGAATATCATATTTGGAGTCCATTTTTCTCTTCCATTCACTATATATTGACCACTTTCGAGGAATATTTTGAAGGCATTCCTCAATTGCATGAAAATCTGGAC
Organism: Microtus ochrogaster; assembly: GCF_000317375.1. NCBI lineage: Eukaryota > Metazoa > Chordata > Mammalia > Rodentia > Cricetidae > Microtus > Microtus ochrogaster. The sequence continues at coordinate 14,155,059 of NW_004949103.1, forward strand.
TTGGAAACTTCTAAACTCATCAGTCTGTGAGTCCACATGTTTTTTTTTCTATTTTTATCATTATTATTAATTTTTGGTGAATTTAAACACAAATGCAAAAGAAGACGAGTAACAACAACAAATCAACTCTCTAGGGAAAACCATATTTATAATAAGTTAATTATTCTCAGTAATACACTTGTAAATTCTCCAGCCAAATTTACTGTATTATACTTTGTGTTTTTTAAACTAAATTCTCAAATGTACAGTTCTTCTCTTCAACAGTTTCTTATTAATGGTAAACAATTTACAGTCGTCTTGTTCCTTGTTGAAATTATATCCCTAACTAAGAATTCAGTATTTTCTCATTTCCAGCTTTTCCTTTGTTATCCCAACTCTGACTTATGAGGCTACTTCTGCATTTGGAAAGAATTGTTAGCTTTAAGATGTATAAACCAATGCTTTCATTTAATTAAGAGTACTTGGGTACAAATAACATCCCAACTCAAACATTCTACAAATTGTGAGTTATGTAGCTTTCTTGGAACAATGTCCTCAGCATCATAGCAGGAATACAGTTTCAGAAAGGGAGAAGAAGGTATAATCCTGAATCTGCCATATGACCAATGCATTTCCTTGAGCCAACTATCCAGTGATAAGACATTATCTAGATCTAGAATTGAAGCCTAAGTCACATTGTAAGATGCTTGCCATAAAAGAATGATTTCTCCAAAAAAACATAAAATTCAGTTAATAAAGCCAAAAGTAGATGTTTAAAAATATGGATCATGACATAAAAAAAAGACCTTATAGGTTAGTATTAGTCATTGTTTAGCAAATATCATTTCTTCTGCAACTTTAAAAACATTATTGATGTCTTGTTTCTTAAGCAATCCAAATTAGCAGGTAGTTCTTAAAATTACCAACGCTGTAATTAACAGGAAAAAAAAAGTCAAGTGGAGAAATAAATGTTAAGCAGTCTTAGGATGCCAAGTTAGCCACTACTCACAAATGGCTTTGCTATGAACTGGAAGGCAGAAACATAAGCTTCCATTTGACAGAAGGAGGTTGGTGTGGAAATGGACAAAGATTAATTCCCTGCAGTGTTGCCATGATTGCTTTGGTGGGATCTCCACTCCTACTGAGAATCCCATTTACTTGCCCTTCAGAAAGACCTCGTCTTTCTCTTTTCATGAATTTACTGGCAAGAGAATAAAGGTCCTTTGGGGAATTCAGCATGTAGGAGCACAGGTTGAATTTCAGGAAAAATTGAAGAACATTTCTTAGCTTCCTTCTTCCTTAGAAAAACTAATAACTACTCTCACCCAAAAAGCCCTTTTTCTGCTCCCAGTTCCCTGCTGGAGTACGTGGCCTCACTGACTCAGAACAATTTGATATGCCCTGTTGTATAATGAGTTGGTGACTATCATGATAACCACTATATAAAATTCTAATGAAGTGAGAACTTTCTCTTCCATTCCAGGCAGTCTAGTTGTCTCCCATCTAGGGGAATATGCAGGATGACATTATCCTGACTAAGTGATTTCTTTTGCAAGGGTTCTAGTTAATAAAGATTCAAACTGCTAACATTTTTTCACAAACACTCCCAAGAGTCATGGCATTAACTTGGATGTGTGCTTTAGTATAGTATTCTACTGATGAAACACTCATTAGCTCTCTCCTTCAAGACTTAACCATACTTAAGATTCCTTCAACAATTAGGAATTAAGAATAAAGTCACCTTGTAAAGTGACAAAATATTTCTAAGAAACAGAAATTTGTGTCTACTTTTCTGGTCATGTAAACTTTACTATGGCCAAATCACTATGGTTAGATTTCTTCTAGTAAATCAGTTCTCCGCAGAGACACAAGGACCTTTCATTATTCTGACAGAATCAACACCAGGTCCATGGGTATAACTCAGGTCCAAGAGACAAATTTCTGTCCATAAGGCAAGCACCATGACTAAAGGACTCAGTGTTCTTATTGACTTCATCTCAGCTCACTGCCCACATTTGAAATAAAATAAAGGATATCGACTTCATCTAAATCTTTCTGAGATCATAGAAAAAAATATGGTTCTATGGGCAAATATTTTAAAGAAGTCAAAATCAAATATTTTGCAAGGGTACAGAAGGAGGATTAAAAGATGACAAAAGACAATTAACTTGCAAAGATGTTGAATTGAATTACAGAGGACATGATGGAATTGCAGATTGAAACAAAATGAGATACTATTATACACTGATTTGAATAGCCGTATCCAAATCACTGACACCACATGCTGGCAAGGATGGTGGGCAATGGAAACATTATCTCTATCTCTCTGTCTCTGTCTGTGTCTCTGTCTCTTTCTCTCTCTCTCTCTCTCTCTCTCTCTCTCTCTCTCTCTCTCTCTCTCTCTCTCTCTCTCTCTCTCTCTCCTCCCTCTCTTTCCTCTCTTTTTGTGGTACTGAGAATTTATCTCAAGGCCTTGAACATGTCAGGCAAAGTGCTTTATTTCGAACCATATCATAAGTGCCGATAAACTCTGACTCGCTGTTAGTGAGATTATAAAACCATGACAAGCCACTTTGCTACACAGATTGGCAGCTGCTTTAAAGACCAGACTTGATCTTCCATGCGAGCCACTGAGACAAAATAAATTATCTATGAAATGCCTGCACATGATAATTTATAGTAGTGTTTTTGTCTGAAATCTTGGAGACAGGAATGATGGTCATCAGGAGGTGAAAATTAAACAAATCATAGTATATTTAGACAATAGAATATTATTCAATATCAAAAAGAAATGAGCTATCAAGCCACAAATTTTCAATGATTATTGCTGAGTGAAAAAACCTGATTATACTGAGCAAAAGAACTCGATTTGAAAAGACTCCATATGGTCTGAGTGCAACTATGTTACATACTGGGGAAGGAAGAGGTGATAGAATAATAGCAGAAAGGATGGAGTGAGCATGGGAGCATAGGCATCCTAAGAACAGTAAGATTTTTTCTTGTGACAGTGCCATGGAAGATACATGACATTAAGTATTCATCAAAGATATAGAGTATGCAACCTGAGGACTGAGCCTCAAACAGACAGTGAAATCTGGGTGATAACTGTGAATCATGAAGCATCTTTGCAAAACATGTGCAGATGGATGGGGAATGCTGGTCAAAGGAAGATCATAAATGCTCGTGGGGGTAGAAGCACTCTGCATATTTTTTATTAGCATGGAGTCTTATTAGAGATATCCCAATTGAAAGCAAAGGACATGTTGTCACAAACCAATATTTTATAAAATCCCTGACTTCCTTCCTGATTTTGTTATTAGGACCAAGGCCTCAAGTATTTTATAAGAAGTCCAGGCTATGGAATTAATGTGGAATTTTAACTCTAATGGCTATAGATATATTTTTTCGTTATGGGGCCTCGATCAACATGCATTAACAGTTTGTATAATAAGAGATGACATAGCTAAGAGTTAGCATGTGACACCAAAGCTGAGCTGCCCAGAGACATCAAACCCATACACAGTATGATTTGAAGGTATTGTTTTTGTTTCTACATCTTTAACACATTGTGTTTGATGAAAGGTTGCTCCACCAACCTCACAGCATCTCCTTCAAGCTCCCAAACACAGAAGTAGGGTTTCTACCCTAGAAACTTATACGGGTTGCAGATCACAAATATCTTTGTCTTGATTGGGTTTTAACTTTAAACTAATTGTTGGTTTTTATTAAGGGAATCTATAGCTCAGTTGAGGTACTAAGACTGACATATAGACCAGCATTGTGATTCATACTTAATTATTCCCATCTGTAGCCCTCCAGTCTCCTTTCTTTTCAGAGGAAGAAACAGGACAAAACATCATATCCAGTGTTTGGCCGTGAGAAAGTTTTAGGCTTAAAAAGTAACCCATTTATGAAGCATTGGAGTCTTAAGTGAAATTCAGGGAGAACATGGAGAGAAATAATACAGCACAAATGTGAAAGAAATGAATATTTTGATGGAGAACTACACCTTCAATTACTCAGGGAAAAAATATAATTCATGTCCTTTTCTATCCAATACCTTGTGGTATGCGTGGCAAATTTATTCCAGAGACAAATATATAAAATATTAATATTTTCAGAGTTTTTTATGAACTAAAAATTCATTTAAAATCAGTCAGATCTTTCATAATGTCCATCGATATTTTTGGTGTTTTTCTATAGTTCTGGTTTCTGGATGTTTTTTAATAGCTGATTTCTAAAAGTTTAAACATCCTTTCTTCCTCCCTCCTTTCCTTTATTTTTCCTCCTTCACACATTTCTTTCATTTTCATAGGTATTTATTGAGTTTGCAGAGTGTTTAGACACTTTCAAGAATAAGATACAGGTCTCAAAAAATCAAAATTACAGTTTAACCCATGTTGTCTTTGATAATCTCAGGTTAGTAAATGAAAATCTCAGCGCCAGTAGTGAGATGACTTCCTGTGAGCTATTATTGATCATGGAGTACGCAGAAGCCTGACAAACAACTCCAGCTCTTGTCACTCTTCTTGGTTTTCCTGCAGAACCAGACCATTGAAGGGTGTGGAGGAAGAAAGCTGTGAAGGAGCTGAAAAGGTTTCTGCCTACCAGTGTTTCCACAGCTAGAAGCTGTGACACAGGCCAATGGAGGAAAATAGACATCAGTGGCTTTACCCAGTGCTTGAGCCTGCTTGCTGCAATTCCAACCTCCCAGGCAAGAGCTGTCCATCAGTGACATACTGGTATGGTGGTTATGAGAGCAATCAATGATTTTAAAACCATTGTTTTAAAGCCCAGTCTACAAGAGAGAATAAAATTCACAGCTGGTACTATAAACCTGGTGAAAGACCCATGGTGGTGGAGGTAATCATCCTTAATAGGGAAACATACTGCTAAATGAATTTGTTGTCAAACGCCCTTCTAATATTTCTGGGTATACCCATAGGTTAGTTACTGCTTCTATCACTCTCAGAGAACTTCTTTTTGCAGTTTGCAGTAGTTAATATGGGGTATGTGTTCCAGATTTTTCTGTTTCAAAATGGGGGAATGAAAAGGGTCATCATCCTGATGGGTTTGACCTTAGAGCAATCAACTTTGAAAGTACGCTGTGAATAAAAACAGGATTTTAGTGGCTTTAAGGAAGCGAAACTTCAGGGATAAAACTAGAGTGCTACTAGCCTATACTATTTTGCTTAATACATTCATCACATGGGTTAGGGAATATGGGAAATAATAACATTTGTGCCCCTCTTACTAGGGAGTCAGAACTATTTCACATCACTGCATTTAGTTTCAAGTTCTCCTCACAATGATCCAACAAAAGGTAGTACTATTATTTTTCATATTAAAATAAATATTGGTACTGGTAGTTAAACACAGACAATTTGGCTCCAGGGTCTGTAACCTCAACAAGAGTATTATGCAGAAACCAGAAACAGATGTGCTCAATTGCAGCAAGGAAGTATGCTGTCACAGTTATCCTTCAAGGTGGAATATTAATATTATCATTTTTTCCCTGGGAGAATATTGAGAAACAGGTGTTGTGACCTCTGTATTCAGTGATGACTGTCATCCTGTCACAAGGAGAAGTGAGAATTCTCAAGAGCCCATGGAAACTAGAACAGAGGAATTACATGGACCACTAAGATTCTGATTCTAATGTAGCAAATGCTGAAGCATGGCACAGATAGCAACAGGCTGCCCCAATATGCCTCCAAATAAGATTCTTTCCTATTGATAGATGGGTAGGGTGTTTCCTTTGGCAATACACAAACATTATACCCATTACCAACTCTACAAATGCTTAGTATTCACTCTTTGCTGGATCTTTACCACAATGAACTTATACTTCATAAAGTCTCAAAGATACAAAATCTAGTTCTATTACAATGTAAATTAGCCTACAACTGTATTGACTGAAGTAATGTTTGAAGTTTGCTGTTTTATGCAAAAATGTTACAAGTACCGAAAGTAATTCTAAGTGGTATATATTATATATGAAAAATCATGGTTATGATGCACAATTAATTTCCACTATTGTTTCCTATTATCAACAAATGTGTAATCACACATTACAAAAAGTCTATTTGCTTAGCAAATGGAATTAAAGTCACATTTTCATTTCAGTCATTTCACTTCAGCTGCTTTTTAGAGTAGCCTTGAACATTCTGGAACAAACATTGTCTTCAACTTTGAGGCTTTGAGTGAGTAAAGAAGAAGGTTTTGTTAAGACCATGATGAAAAGCCACTGAAAGTCCCAAGTGTGACAAAAGGAGGAAAAATAAGATTTTGTAAAGAAGACACACAGTATATGTGTTCATGCTGGTTTAGAAGTCAGAGCAGTTAAAAATATGGGGAGAGAAAAAATGGGGGGACAGAATATGTGGGAGAGTTCCACATTTTGGGAATCCTGTGGAGTTGGCTCTGAGCCTAAAAGCAAGTCTGAAGTTACGTATCTTCATAAATTAGGAATTTTATCAATAAAATATGAACATAACCAGGGTGGGAAGTCTGAAGTCACCCTACCTTTTAGAAATAGAGCTTTCATAAACTCTCTAGACAGAGGCACCTGCTTGTAGACTACAGTAAAAGCCATTTCCCTCTGAAAGCTGAGAAGAGAGTCAAATCAGTGAACCCTGATCGCAGGACACCTCCTTTAGTCCATGAACTAAACAAGTGTGGTCAGGCTGCATTGTATGAAATTCCAAAATAATTAATAAAATTATTATGTTGAGTGGGGAAAAAGAGTTTGATCTGATTACTCCTCCATCATCCACACTTCCTTTGGGGTGTTTTGGGTTGGCTGACTTCGACCTATGAGCATTCACATTATCCCCCTATATTTGCGATGAGAAAACCCCAAAAGGCTGAGGACATTTTCAAGAGACAACAAACAAAACCCCTCCAGTACATATTTTACTGACCCCTTATCAAAGCACCCACGTTGGCAGACTACTAAGATGCCATGAGGCTCAGGAGAAACAAACTGAAGCATATTACCCAACGACAGGTTAAAAACAAGAATAGGTGACATATTTACCAGAAAATGAAAGACAGAGAATACAAAGAAAAGGATAGTGTACTTTACAAATGAATACTAACAATAATATTATATGTAATTATGATAATTATTATATAGAGAGTAATAATTTCTGTACAGAATTATATATTATATATTAATAATATATTTGTAT
>NW_004949103.1:14162426-14166269 GCF_000317375.1 Microtus ochrogaster
ATCTCTATGAGTTCAAGTCCAGCCTGGTCTATAAGAGCTAATTTCAGTTTCCAAAGCTACAGAGAAACCCTTTCTTAAAAAAACAAAAACAAAACACAGATATGCATAATAACCTATGTATTGCTTTACATTATTATACAATCGTTATCATTATATAACTATTATGTATGTATATCCATGATCCTTTTTTGTATTCTTCTCAAATAAAAATAAAATAATTATATTTGCATACCTTATTTATTATATTTAGTTATATTTATTGTAATATATACCTTACAGTTATTATTATTATTAATTGTTTTAATCTTGAAAGTTACTTCTATATGCCAAACATTTAGGGAGCTCTGAAGTCAGTAGTTGCTATGATACTCTATGCTGTCAGCTATTACAGACTGAAGTAGAGCCAACTGCCATTAAATGGAAGGAGAGAAGAAGAAGAAGAAAATATTGTGCTTAATTTGCAAACTGTATCTCAAGCACATGGTAATTAAATAAAAGTGGAATGTTGGTTTCTATCCCAGTATGCCTTTTAGCATCAGCAGTACTGACTCTTTGGGATTTCAATCAACCTTCTGAATGTTTACCCAAAATATATTTTAAGATTATTGAAAAGTTACCAAAACCCCCATCTGTGTTGTGTGTATATATATATATGTGTGTGTGTGTGTGTGTGTGTACGTATATATGTATATATATATATGATATATATCATATATATATGATAAGGCCAGCAAACATTTTCTTAAAAATGCCAAATAATAAATATTTTAGCCTCTGAGAGCCATATTGTCTGTGTTGCAGTACTTATCTCAGGAGCTGAAGTGAACAAGTCGTCGTGGGAGACATTTAAAAAGATGAGAATGGCTGTGTGAGATTCAAACTTTGTTTACAAAATTGGATAAGCAGCAGGAAGCAGGCCAGATTTAGCCAAAGGCTTATTAGCCTATAATAGATCACCAGATGCATGGGGAGAATGCCCCCCTTTCAGTACAGGCAGAGCTTCTAATTCCAAAGACACCATGTTCTTCTGCGTATGTTACTCAGACAGTGCCCACTCCAGTTCCCAAGCAAAAACAGGTCAAATATATTTTTTTAGTTAAAAGTGTTTAGACAAATTCAATATCAGCAGGATCTGCACATCTGCTTCGGGGGGGGGGGGCTCCTAACTCAAGAACCAAATATTTTCACTTGGTTTCAATTTCTTCCTATGGTTTGCAGTAGTTCTGCTTGAAATTTTTAGCTGATTCCCTACTAAGTCAAGGAGCATTACCAGCCCTGGAAGACACCTTAGGTTAGGGTTATTAGACTTCTATTTAGGGAACATCTGAGAACAGAGCATTCATGACAGAATGTCTGAAGCTAGTGTATTTGATTAGCTGCATTACCCCTACAACCACCAGCCTGGATTTCCAATTCACTATCAACAAGATTCTCTGAATCTTGATTGTAGCATCCTTCAAGTATAATGGCTTCCTCTAGCTTTTCATATAGCTTTTACGTGAAGATAGTGGCCCTTAGAAAATATTCTTATACTTTCTATATCCTGTGGTCACATGGTAGTATAGCGTGATTTATTTTGAAATTGGCATTTACTTTTGAAAATCATTATTCATTTTCTATAACCTTTAAACAGTTTATCCTTTTTGCTTTAGAGAAAGAATCAATTCTGAAGAGGGAATTTTAAAATAATTTCTCATACAATGAGTATGATTTATTACCTCCATAGTACTATAATTTTTGAAATTTCTTAGTGGGGTTATTTTCCAATTTCATGATTTCCCCTGGGGAAAAATGCAAACAATAGCAATAATATAAAATAAAAACTGATAGGCGCTATCATCCATTAAATATTCAATAGGTCACACAAATTGTATAGAATGCCATAAATTCATTGACAATATATGCAAACATGTGGTGAAGAGAATATTCAAAATAAAATCCAACCACAATGACCAGTACAAACAACAAAGCTGTTACTTGCTTGGGGCAGGGAAATTGTTCAACTGGTAAAGTATCAGCCAAGCAAGCAAGAGGTTCTGTTTTCCAATTCCCACTAGATAACTAAAAAGTTGGACAAGGATGCTAGGCAGTGGTGTAGCATGCCGTTAATCCTAGCACTTGGGAGCTAGAGGCAAGCAAATCTTTGTGAGTTCGAGACAAGCCAGCCTGGTCTACAAGAGCTAGTACCAGGACAGGCTCCAAAGCAACACAGAGAAACCCTGTCTTGAAAAACAAAAAACAAAACAAAAGTTGGAGAAGGAGGTCTGTGCCTGAGGGTAGGAACAAGTAAATACCTGAATTTCAATGAATTCCAGGTTCAATGAGAGACTTTGTCTCAGAAATGAAGGCAAAATACTACTGAAGAAGACATCCAATGTCTAGGACACACACACAGGATGAGATTTGATCATCTTTCCATGGAACAACAATTAAGATTCTGGCTTCCATAAGTTTAGTTCTATTCTAAGATAGACAATTGGTAGTTGTTGGGAGCAGATTTGCTTACATCAAAGTATCTGGTACACAGAATTTCTTTTTTACCTACGAAAGATGAATTGCTCCAGGAGCAGGAAGATTCCTTCAAGCAAGAAGTCAGAATTCTGAACTAAATAATGGCAACAAGCTCAAAGAAGGCTTTATGTAGCTCTAAGTACATCGTTGGATTACACAGGTGCCATAATCCTTAAGATTTTGATCCAGCAGATCTCAATCAGATCCAGGATATGTATATTTTATTAGAAATCCCTACTGTGAGTGGTATCCAAATCACATTTCAAATGCATTTTCTAAGTATTATTATTGTTATTACTATTATTATTATCATCATCATCTCAGATGGCCTCTTTTTTTATTCTTCCACTCCTAATCATCTCTTCCCACTAAGTCCACTAGAAGGCTTGGTCTCGTTACATAAGGGACCCACTTCCTCACCAAAGCTTGTGGGTGGTATAGAGATTTTAAGCTATCTTCATATCTTTCAACCAAAAGATACGAGTGTACACTACAAATCTGACTTTGCACAGGAAAGGAACATAACTCAGTGGTTGATTGTTTGCTTGCTCAGCATGCATGAAGGCCTAGGTTCCATCCTCACTCCTGAAAACAAAATCAAAAGATATTTTAAGTCTTGAGAGAGTATCTCCAGACTATGATCGGCTCCATTCTTTTTCTGTCGTCAATTCTGCTGCAGGAAGTTTTCCTGAGGAGATATTAGCAAATATCTATTAACCCCATATAGAGGACCAGCTACTGGCCAGAGTAGTGACTCTAGCTAAATCTAGCTGCATGAGACAATGTGCTTATTGAAATTACTTGTAGGAGCACAGATGAAGGTTAATTTACAGGAGTTTAAATGCTCCCCAAACAGTCATATAATCAAACGAGTTCACCCACCCAGTTGGATGACAGCTTACTCATATGCACATTGAAGTCTTAGTTAACCTTTACCCTCTATGTCAATGGTTCTCAACATACCTAATACTTCCACCATTTAACACAGTTATGCATATTGTGGTGCTTCCCCCATCATAAATTATTTTCATTGCTACTTCATAAGTGTAATTTTGCTATGGTTAAGAATCATAAGGTAAATATCTATGTTTTCCAGTGGTCTGTGACCCTTGTACAAGGATCATCTGATGCTCCCAAAGGGGTTCCAATCCACATGTTGAGAACAGTTTGACACTAGCAGAATATGTATAGATCAAGGAGAATTACACAAAGCTGTGAGAAGGGAAAAGAGAATTGTCAGAATCCCAAGTAAAACAACATTTCTCTTTCTTTTCCTCTCCCTCTTCTGTCTCTCTCTCTCTCTCTCTCTCTCTCTCTCTCTCTCTCTCTCCA
>NW_004949103.1:14166369-14174875 GCF_000317375.1 Microtus ochrogaster
ACACACACACACACACACACACACACACACACACACAAACACAGCTCCGTTGAAGGGATACCAATAGCCTAAAGGTGAGAGTTTCTTACAGGTAAACACAGATGCTAAATTAAGATGATAATTGATGCTGTTGTACTCCCAAGAAAGTGTTCAACAATAATACTTGTTTATAAGTTTCCTTCATCTAAAAAATCTGCTGTAAACTGACTTCATCTTCCCTTGTTCATAGTCATGATTAATCATTTTTAAAACATATTTATTTATATTACATCCTGATCCCATTTTTGCCTCCCTCCTTTTCTCCCAGTTCTCTCCCAAGCTCCCTCTGTTCCCACCTGCCAATCCACTGCTACCCCATATCTTTTTACAAAAGAGCAGGTCTTAGTAAGACTGAGCACCTCCTCAGATATTAAGACTGGGCAAGGTGAACCAGTGAGAGGAGTAGGGTCTCAAAAGCCTGTAAAAGAGTTCTGGACAGCCCTATTCCTACTGTTAGGAGTCCCACAAGAGGACCAAGATATTCACCTATAACATATATGCAGAGAGAGTGCTTAGATCAATCCCATGTAGGTTCCCTGCTTGCCAGTTTAGTCTCTATGAGCCCCTATGAGCTCAGGTTTGTTTATTCTGTGAGTTTTCTTGTGGTGTCTTTGAGCTCTCTGGCTCCCACACTCCTTTCTCCTCTTCTTCTGCAGGTATCCCAAAACTATGCCTAATATTTAGCTGTGGGTCTTCATCCAATCCCATCAGTAGCTAAACAACTCCTCTCTGATGACAATTGGACTAGGCCTCAATCCGGTCATAGTAGATTGCCAGTTCAAGCTACGTATCAGCTATTGCTATGAGTCTAAGCAGGGGTCTTCCTTTTAGATTTCTGCGAGATTCCCTTGTTCCAGATTTTTTTCTGACCCTAATATGTACCCCCCACTTCCCAGTAGTATCTTTTAGTACTTTGTCCCCTCTACCCCTAATCTGATTGCTCATGTTTCCATCGCCAACCCCCTTCAGTCCAATCACAATATCTCTACTGTTTCCCATTCCCAGGGAGATTTGGATGCCCTCACCAGGAACTCTCTTTGTTATTTAGGCTCTCTGGGTCTATGGATTGTAGCATAGTTATCCTTTATCTTACAGCTAATATCTCCTTACGAGAGAGTACATACCATGTAAAACCCACTTTAAATGCTTGTGACCCACCATGCGGTTGCTGGGAATTGAACTCAGGACCTCTGGAAGAGCACCTAGTGCTCTTAACCACTGAGCCATCTCTCCAGCTCTGCCTCCCTAATCACATAGTTAATCTTGATGGTCAATCTTGCATGATTTAGCTTCACATAAGCAACACCCCCCCCCCAGGCATGTCTCTATTGGCATTTAAAGGAAGGTTAGAATGATGTGGGATGCACACCCTGGAATGGGTCATGCCATTCTGTGGATGGGATGCAGGATTGAATAAAATGGAGAAAGTGAGATGAATATCTCTATCCACTTTACTTCCTGACTGTAGATGCCATGTGACCAGATGGATCTTTTTCATTCCTTCCTTGCCATACAGAACTGTATCCTCGCAAAGGGAAAGCTAAAGCAAGCCCCTCTTCCTTTGGGTTGCCTTGTCAGGTATTTTATCCCAGCAAATACACCCACGGGCTAAGAGACACAGACCATCTGGAAACTCCAGAGATCCCAAGCCTCACCTCATGAACTAAACCTTATCCCCTTCCTGGCTAATTTGTTTTCAATAACTTATTTTTTTTATCACCAATGTTAGACAAGCACAAAAGAAAAATGTATGCCATCCTAGATGCCTTCATTTTCTTTATTCCCTGGCATTCCATGAGTCACCAGTCTTTTTATTCAATATGAATTTAAATCCATCCTTCTGCTGAATGCTTACCACACATCCCTTTGTTGACCCCACTCTGCATTTCCCAAGAGCATCAGTGTTAGCAAATAAATTCTGGTCTTTCTGGCTCCAACCTTCCTCCTCTCTCGATTGTGTCTTCATAGTACTGCAGCATGAACAATTCCATAAAACTCAAATCAGATTACGGCATGCTCTCCTATTCTGCTTAAAACCCTTTAATGTCTTTACAATGCCAGAAGAATAAATTTTAGTACCAATACCACCAGGAAATGCATTTGTAACCTGAACACTGCCAATATATCCAAACTAATTTCCATCTTCTCGCTAGAAATATATAAAATTTCAAAAACTATAGACATAATAAGCATCTGCAAAGTCTTAAATGTGCTATTATATTTCTAGTCCTAGCCACTTCAGCTCAAATTATCATCATGTCTTTTCTAAACTCCTGCAGAAATTCTTTCTTTTATCTCATTTCATAAACACAGGCTCCAAAGGGCCTCAGAGTGAATTTGCAAAACATAGCCAGGTCATGTCAATCTTCTGTCTGTTTCTACAGGGGTTTCAATCAGCCCTAGATTAAAATCCACGTCTTCTTCCTTAGTTTATAAACTCTACCTGGTCTGATTGTCACTTGTTTCCTCCTCCTGCTCTACTCAACTCACACTATTCCTCATCCTCACAGGAGACAAGGTCATCCCCGCTTCAGTGTGTCTGGAGCCATCTGCACATCTCCTTCCAGGCTCACACATGTGGCTTCTCTTTTCTGCTTCAGGGCTCAGTTGTCACCTCATAGGACTCCTTGGCCATACCATTAAATATTATCTTTCCTCCCAATCTCTCTTACAATTTTATGTCTTACATTCTTCCTGGAATTTCTCACTGTGCATGTTCAGCTTCATTATTTTATAGCTTGGGTACAGCCATCCCTAACTCAACTATAAGTCCATCCTTCCTTGCCAAAAAAGCACCAGTGCAACAATATTCCTTTAATGGAATGCTTCAGTGACTTTGTGTGTACTGTGATGGAGTAGCTATTGCTGTTGCTGCTGCTGCTGCTGCTGCTGCTGCTGCTTAAACTATAGTACTTACACCCTGGCTACTGGTTATTTGCTAAGTTCCTCATCAATTTCAACATTTGGTTCAAACAGTTTTTCTGGGATTTCCTCTCCTCCTCTTGAAAGCATGGGTCACACTCAACTTTGCTGATACTATTGTACACAGTGCTTCTGTTATAGTACCAAACCACTTAATAGTCAACTGCTGTCTAGCCCTTCTACCTAACTAGACCTTCTTGGAGCAAAAACTAACTTTTTTTTTATATATATATACCCTCTGCATATAGGGGAGTTTTTAAAATAGAGCAGGTATTTCTTGAGGAAATAATTAATTTACATCACCCTATGCCAGGTTGTAGATAAAATGTTATAACTATGATAGTCATAGTCAGAAGTTATAACCTTGAGAGTAATAAATAAACTAAATTAATTCTTCTGTTTGTGCTTATATATCTAGTTTTCATGTGTCTATATATGTTACTATCAGCTAGCTATCCTATTCATCTATCATTCTGGAGTAAGATATACATATATATAAATAAAAATCAAATATAATCATTAAAAACAGTAATGTAAAAATATTTATATGTAAGTGATGATTCATACACTATTCATAATATTTCACTACATGTAATGAATAATTTACTACAAATGCTATTACTGTCTATAGTTATAGGTGCTTATCTTTTGATTTACATAGTTTTATGCTTATCCATATTGACAGGTTCACAACAAAAAGAGAATAAAGATCAATTAATGTGTAATATTTAGTTCATGAGAATTCCCTTAAAATGACTTTTAGTTGATTAATAAAAGATCTAAATAACAATAATAAATACATAAATATATGTAGAGGAAGTATTTAAAATCTTTAATTTAACATTATATGAAGGCCATTAACAGACAAGTAGTGTTCATGTTACTGTATAGAACTATAAATATCAAGTGTGTTCTCGCATCAACATTCTGCTTTTTTCAGTTACCTGTTCTTTATTGGCAATTGTATCCACTATCCTTATTTTTGAGATAAACAGCTTTAACGATCTTCTAGAGGCCCATGATTTTGTCTAATTTCTATTAGCATCACCAAGGAGCTTTAAAGCATCCCATATCAGTCCTTCATTATATGGATGAATAAGCTTATTTGTCACTTATTTACTAAGCTTGCAGTTTCCCTAGCTTTCTAAAATTCCAAGTTTTGAATCACTCTGCTCTCTTAGTACCCTGTCCTTGGAGACAGGTGCATCTCCAAGTGAGATCTACAACAGATGACTCACGTACTTTCAGATCCTTTCAAAATAAACAGAGGAACAGAAGGAGTAAAGAAATAGAAGGGTCACAAATTATATGCTTAATGTCCTTTATTTATGGCTAGAAACCAATTATGAGTGAGTACATCCCATGTTCATCTTTTTGGGACTGGCTTACCTCACTCAGGATAGTACTTTCTATTTCCATCCATTTGCATGCAAAATTCGCAAAGTCATTGTTTTTTACCGCTGAGTAGTACTCTCTAATATGTATATATTCCACACTTTCTTCATTCATTCTTCCATTGAAGGGCATCTAGGAGGGAGAACTTGAGCAAGGAAGTCAGGACCAAGAGGGGTGCACCCACCCACTGTGACAGTGGAACTGATCTATTGGGAGCTCACCAAGGCCAGCAGGACTGGGACTGAATAAGCATGGAATGAAAATGGATTTTCTGAATGTGGCGGGAGGGGGAGGGGAGTGGGGGGAGGGAAATGGGAAATTTTTTTTGCAACAACTAAAAAAATAAAAGAAAAGAAATAGAAGGGAAGACACAAAGAATTCACAATCACAAACACAAAAGGTAAACTATCAAATCTGAAGAAATATTCTTATTGAGAGAGGTGAGTGGATAAGGTACTACAGTACATAAACCAAAAGGCAAACTCATTAAATGAATGTTAAGTTCCACAAATTTGCAGGTTTTTGTAACGTGCCATATGATAAGCACCCATCTGAAAAATATAATAAAATTAGAATTACATATGATTGGAAACAACCCCAGTTAATAAGAATAGTAATAGTATCCCTTACAATATATTTTAAAACCCAGAGAAAATAACACAATACAAAAATAAAGATAAAAGAGAACCAAGAGCACAGTTTTTTAAAATTTTAGAATTCATTTCTTATAACTAAGAAACTGCACATTTGTGTCATCTCTGTTCTTGGGGGCCTTAAAGAATTTACTGTTCTAACATACAAATAGTCTTAAATTTGAGTGTAAAATATGAGATTAAGTCATTGAAAGAGATGTGAGATTCATGTTAAAATATTATTCTAGAATCCCTCAATCTCTACTATCTTTGTATAATAGAGTCTTTCCCAAAACTAAACAGATTGATAGCTTATCTAATTCATTGCTTATAAGTCATTTCCACTGTTGCCAGCATCAATAAGGATTCCCAAGTTAATAGCTTCTGAGACAGGGAAAAATAGTCTTTTCTAGGGAAAAGTACTCTCCGTGGTTATCCAATACCAAGTGGCCTACCCTAAGAATGTTTACATATGTATCAACACTAAATGGAGTCAGTAGGCTTATATTTACTCATATATCTGTATGCATATATAACAATAATAATTAAAGAAAAGAGGCCATGAATTTGAGAGGGAGCTCAGGGACATAGAAAGAGATAGAAAGATATGGGGAAATATTATAAAGGCACTACACATATATGAAATATAAAAAAAAATAATTTCCACTAACAAATGATGTCACTTCCAACTTTGAGGTTCAGTGCTTGTAAAAAGAGCTACCATTTTGTGAAATCTCTGAGCAAATCTGTGTTTCTCAATCTGAAATCCTAAATGAGCCCAAATAATGCAGTTTTCTTTGCTTCATTTTCTTAAAACTAGGTTGATTTTTTTTTTTTTTTACCCTCTGTTACCAACCTCTGCCTACTTCCAGCAAAATCATGGTCACAGAAGTTTCAGACACATGATAACCTACATTTGTACCAGAGAGAGAGATAGAAAGAGAGAGAGAACTTGATTTAATTGCTTTTAGTCTCTCAATTTGTAACTGAAGAAACTATAGCTAAAGATGTGTAAGGAACTGGCTGTGTTTTCAATTATAATATTTTAAGAAGCAAAAATTTACATAGAATTGTATGAATTTATATTAAAATGTTGTACCAGTGAAATCAGCAATGTGTCGATATCATCTGCATCATTTTGAAAATAATGTCATTGTTTTCATCAGTTATTAGATATAAATGTGACACTAGTAAATCAAATAAAATTGTATGTCTGTTTGCTTTGAGAACCATTTTTGTAGCAGATGATAGTTCCTTCATTAGTCTCTTATTTCTATATGAAATTTCATGTACTTGCTGTTTTAAAGTAAACCCAACTCACATAAAGATTTTCCATAGTAGTCCTACAAAAAAAAATAATCAAGTCTAATGTGATTATGTCTCCAGACATTAGAGTAGGTTTTAATATACCTTCTTAACACACTAAATATAGACAAAATTAGGCAGTCACTTTGAAAGTCATTGTGAATAAAGAGATTGTAAGACAAACTCAGAAAAGCAATGCTAAATAGAAACAGCTTCGACTTTGGTCGATTGTGTCAAAAGCCTCAAAGTGGTCAAATTAACTTCTCTCCAGATCTCCAATTGTATCAGAAAATTTCCAGTGTAAATAAACATTGAATTTCAGCTGGCTTTTCCTAAATGTTGTGCCTTCAATGCTTCCTGAATTCTAAAGAACACCAGGCTGTATTTGGAGTTAGACTAGTAAGCTTGTGGGTGGGCTGATAACTAGAAAGCAAGTCGAATCATAATGGAAACGAGGGGGAACAAACAAATACTGCAGAGAGCTGAGAAGCTGAGAGACCAAGACTGACAAAAACATGATCACCAGCCCTCCAAGGGACAATGCCATTTGCTTCACTGTAGACACATTTATCAGAAATAACAGACTCTTGGGTTCCTTGTTTGCTCTCTCGCTGTGTGCTGAGAAGCATATTGGGAAAGTCTATCAATATGGCTCAGAGGTAAAACAGATTTCTTTGGAAGCTCCCGGCTGCTCCATCTCAAAAATAAATGAGGCAAGTGAACATTTTTCGTTTCCTTGAATTGACACATGAAAGTATGCATATTCAAGGGTAATCAATGGAAGCGCTGACTCAGGCGTACCTTGGAATTTTAAAAAGACATCTTTATGGGTTATCCATGGATAATTCAGTATTACATTCTGCTTTTTCATAGGCTAGGACAAAAATCTTTCAGAGAGTATTGTTAACCCAGATCAAAACATTCCATTTCCATTTTTCAATATCTGTTTCAAAATACTGCTTTTGTGATTATAAAACCAACAAAGTAAACTTTCCCTTGAGCACTGTAAGTCATGGTAATATCTATCACCTCCAAAAGAGCAAGTGCAAAAGACAAGAGAAGATGTGAGCTGAATGAGCATTCTTTGGCCAGAAGAAACCATTTCTGTGCTGTCCCTAAAGATGGTGACCAATGGGTTTCCTTCCTCAGGCCACTTTTTCTCAAGAAAAGAACCAGGTAGAAAGAATGACAGATGACTAAAATGTTCCAAAAATGCTTTTGTCAAGTTGATGGAGGTTTTCGTGGTGGTCACATGGACAGATGGCAACACACCTCACATATTGCTGGTTGTGGGCAGTACGATATTTTGTAAATAGAGGAATTTAGTTGAGGAGTACAAATAGTTGTAGCCAGAAGGACATCAATCTTCAGACGCAGCATGGACAACAAACCTAAATATTGAGCCTGGCCTTGAGGATAGGTGACTAAAGCAAGTCTATACACAACTATAGACAGCATTCATTTCATTTCTTCTATATCAAATTACTATCAGAATCCTGTCTTCCAGCTACACCAAGTATCTTCACAGTAGGTTAAGAGTGTGAAATTGTTTTCAGTGACTTGAAGGTACCATGTCGGCAAGACTTTGGCTATCTGTTTATCTAGGGGAGATTCCACTGCTTGACCTTCCCAAATTTCAAGGCTGCTTACATTTCTTAATTTGGAGTTCTCTTTTGTTTTCAGACACAACAGTGATTAATCATGACCTTTTTACATAACACTACTCCTTTCTCCTCCAACCTCAACTTACATCTTTTAGGGGCTTTGAGATTTGACATATAAAGATAATTATGGGTAAAAAAATCAGTAATAAATCAACAGTTTAAGCAAACTAACTACCTTATTTACTTTTTGTGTTTCTCACTGCAACTGAAGCATATAGAGCTAAGGCACCCTAATTTATGAACCCAGTGAATATATTATACTATGAGTCACAAAAGTAAATAAGGTAGTAGTTAGTTCTTTCCCTTTCTGCCATTGTATTAGCTTTCTCAAATGATCACAAAACATCTAAAGGGGGTAGTAAAGGGGAGGAGAAGGGGAATGAGAACATAAGGGGATGGGTACTGGAAGGTTGAGGGAGAGAGAGATGGTGAGGGAGAGTAAAGAAAGAGAGAGCTTTTTTTTTTTTCTTGGTTTTTAGAGACAGGGTTTCTCTGTGGCTTTGGAGCCTGTCCTGGAACTAGCTCTTGTAGACCAGGCTGGTCTCGAAC
>NW_004949103.1:14175050-14186460 GCF_000317375.1 Microtus ochrogaster
CTCCTAGCAATAGTGGAGAGGATGTCTGAACTGGCTGTCCTTGGTCATCAGATTTGTGAATGCCCCAACTGTCAGCATAGAGCCTTCATCCAGTAACTGAGGTAACTACATACAGAAATCCACAACTAAGCACCAGGCCGAATTCTAAATCCAGTCGACGAGAGGGAGGAGGTAATATATGAGCAAGGGAGGTCAAGATCATGAGGAAGAACTCTACAGAGACTTCTAAATTAAACTCATGAAAACTCAGGGACTCTAAACCGCCTATGGAGCCTCCATTGGCCTGAACTAAGCCCACCATATGTGGGAAACAGTGGTGAAGCTTCTGAGCCCATTCTCAGCCTTAATTCAGGAGTGGGGGGCTTGGTCCTGACCCAACATAGTGTGCCAGACTTCGTTGACTCTCCATAGGAGCCCTTTCCTGATGGGAGGAGTAGATGAAGATGGACTGTCGGGGGGGAGGGATTGGCAGGGTCAACGAAGCCTGGAAGAGGGATGAGAGGGAGAACTATATTTGGAATGTAAAGTGAAGTTAAATAAATAAATAGATAGATAAATAGATAAATAAATAAATAAAACACCCCCTCAAATAGGCAAATTCTGTGAGTCTCTTCAGATACACTGGGTGCTAAAACCAAGGCATGCACAAGCTGCTTTTACAGATGATGCTCAGGCTACTCAATAAAAGCAATTCTCTGTTACAGTAGCACAAGGAACTCCATAGTGAACTGCCAGCTGAACGTGAGCCACTCTCAGAATCTAGAAGTTACCCAAATCCCTTGGCTTGTGACTCCATTTATATTTCCAAACATAGTCGTGTTGTATGCAACATTCTCATGACTTATGTGCTGTCATCTCATGCATATCTGCTTTACTCTCCTAAGGTCTCTGGGACCAAAAGCATAATCTGACCCTGGAATGATTTTTAAGCATACGGGTAAGGTTTTATAGACATTCAACATAACATATTCACAGGAACTCTAGATTAAGGAAGAAGAATCTCTCCTCCTCCCAGCTCATCCTGATTATTAGAGCCACATATATGTAAATTGGCTCTAACTCCTTTTTTTTTCAGAACAAGAAACAAAGAAAGACAGTAATGGTGGTGAGGGGCGAGCTTTTGACTTATAGGGAAAGGGTTTGATGGGATTAAAAATGAAAGTCTCATCCTCTCATGACTTTGCCTACATCTGACTGTAAAAGAGAATGAAATCCGTCTGAGCATTTCTTTCCATATCTGTGAACTGCTACAGAAGTCCAGATGTCCTCCATGAATGAAATAATGACAGGAGGTCATAGCAGATCACAAAGACTGTGGGCAGGAGTTACTTTCAGACACCAAAGAATAGTGTCCTCATTGATCTGCCAAAGGCCAGCCACACAAAGCAATGGAAGAAAAAAATAAACAAAAATGAATTATCTTTGCTCATATAATTCAGAAAAGACTTGCAGGAAATTGTGTTTAACTTGAGCACTGCAGTATGTAGGGAGTTTAATAGAATAATAGAGAGCTGGTAGGAGAAATCTTAAGTGAACAGAAAAGCAAGCACATAGAGTTGCATTTTGAGAAAAACAATTTTGAATTTTGAATCCCCCCTCTGTGTGTGTATGTATGTGAGTGTGTGCTTGCACACATATGCATGTGTTTTGATGGAGTATACAAACATTCACATAATTCAGACATAGCAATATTATGAATTGGTCCTTCCCAATTGAGTGAAGTAAATCAGTTTTCCATTGATTTTGCCCATAGAATTACAGTGGGTCCTTACAAAATATAATCACTTTTTTCATTTAAACTCATGAATACTGACCAGTTCCTTATTTTGCAAGAGGTCCAGTTACTATGGTGATGTGCCAAATAAGAACTTTGCTTTTGTCTATATTCCAATGAAGAATAAAATAACTGTGACTGACTTCACGGGCTGGTTATTAATCCAAATTACTCTGAAGATAAAAACACTAGCCAACACTAAATGAAACAGGACTAGTAATGACATTGATATTAAATTTTTAGGACAGTAATTAGTTCAAAATTATGGTGACAATTCCTAACAAGACATCTTTTCAGCTCTGGGGGGGGGAGTGAGGGAAGATGAGAGAAGTAGTGTGTGTGAGAGAGAAAGAGAGACAGACAGACAGAGACATAGACAGAAAAAGAGAACACCTATTTTTAAACTCAGAGTAGAAATAAGAATCCAGGTGCACCAGATTTTAGAAAAGAGAGGTGAGAAAGAGAACACAATGAGCATTCTACTCTGTGTCCGAGCAGTGCTAATATACATGCTCCTGTGATTATAATATTTAATATTCCCAAACATATGAGAGTAGATTCTGCAATGCCTTTCAAAGATATAAAGTAGCTGAGATGCAGTAGAGGGAGGTAAATATACCCACACTGCAAGGGATGTACTTTGAATCCCAGTACTGTCTGACTCTATGGAGGGACAAATTTCTACAATTTTTATGTGCAGCATGTTATGTCTAGGAACCAGATAGTAACTGATAAACCTGGAGACAAAATATACGCCAACAAATACCATCAACATTATATTACGGACTTCTTATAGATTATAAAATTCATTGACTACAAGTAACTTTTCTAAGATATGTTTTGACAACTGCTAATTTTGAGCCATTGAGCCACTGTGATTCCCTTTCTTGACAATGGGACATAGTATGGGAAGAGCTTGTGAGATGAAAATTTGCCAATGACAGCTGCATAGGTAGAGTAATGAGTTTAAAGACTGTATTTAACTGACTGGGTATTTGTCTGACAGAGCAAGGAGACAAAATAATTGTTATACTAGTAGACTAAGACTTCTATATCTAAATATTACATGCCTTGTCTTAACCAAGAGAAAGTTTCTTCATTCACAGGTATGGAGGTTGGGCATCCAAGATCAAGGTTGTTCCCTTAAGAGAATACAAAGAAGGGTAACCTACAGACCTCTAATCAATGACAAGATCTCTTTCGATCTGTTTTCAAACCCTGCCTCCTTATGAGGATTTCAGGATGTTTGCGTGGAAGTCTAACCTATGAATCTCATTTTAGCTTCAAGGGAAAGATCCTATCTCCAAACCTGGTCACATCCTAAGGGGTCAGTACTTCAAATGATATTGTATGATTTTTGGAGGAAAAACGCAGTTCAGCCCATAACACAGAGAAGAGAAACATCAAAAGAACAACTGGGAGTTTAAGACATATATGATAAAATATATGTCTAAAGATTATAAGTTATAATATTGATGTTATGGTCATATATAATTATATTAAAATCAATGCCAATTCATTTATGCAAATGAGCAATCATGGGATTGACTATAGCCTGTCTTGGTGTTCCCATTGTTATTAAACTAGAACACATAGTCTCTGGTTTTAATCTAAGTATTAATCTGCTTTAAGATTTGGTTCTAGTTTTGTTAATGGTTTTGTTTTATTGTTTCTTGTCTATTATCTTATATATTGGTACTTTTACTCTTCCTTTCGTAACTCCCAAGAACAGCTACTGTATAATGCTTATTTCAAGAGAAAAAAATATTCTTTACTCTCATGGGCTCTTTTTAGATAATTTCCTATCTACAGTTATTACTGGGGAAAATGAGGGGAAATGAAGAAATGATGAATGAAAGAACAAAAGGTCTCCAAGTGCTACATTGAAAATAACGATCAGACTTTTGAATAAATAGGTAACAAAATTGGATGTTTTAACTTTTCTTAACAGCTTGTCCTTCCTTTCCTTGTTAGGCTGTAAAATAGCCCATTAATGTGGAGCCACTATTGCTCTAATGACAGTGCCTACAGATGAGAAAAGCAGCTCTTTCATCTCAGAGTAAGAGGTGAACACTATCCTTCTATTTATTTTGTCAAAGAACAAAGATTGATTTTTTTAAAGCTACCAAGGTTTTTGTTGCTTTCTCTTGTTTGGGGCCCGAAATTGGTTGTCAGGAGTAAGCGTAGCTGAAATATTATATCTCCTGAACAAATGGAACAGGGTAGTATTCCCTAGGATATCTTTAATGTTCGAGAAAAACAAAGTTTTTATAGAGGAAACTGTCATGTTGATAACATTGCACCAATTTGTTTAGAATTCTCAAATAACTGGAAATCCAAAGGTAGAGGCTGTCTTTTTGGATGTCAGTTATAGACACTTAATTTAATTAAGGAGATGAATGCATTTAGTCAATGTAAGTGAACCATACTGGCACGTTTCACAGTAGCATCAAATAGGGTACGGCCACTTAAAAAATGCTTAGTATTATGTTTGGCAGATCAATTATTCATTAAATTGCTGGTGAGATATTAACACAAATAACAGCTGATTAACTTACAAATATTTCAATAATACTGTCACCTTGTTATTAAAGCCAATAGTTTCAAGCACAGTAGCTTTATACAAAAGTAAACACAACACAGCACTTGTTCAAAATCAGAAGCAGCACTGTACAAAAGCATGGTGGGTGACAAGGGACATTACCTTATGAATAAAGAAGGCACTTTTCCAAACAGATGTTGTGTTGTTTGGTTTCAATAGGGGTCAGGTCAGAACAGACAAGAAGGTTGTTCGTAGGTACCTCATAAGGAAATTCCCCCCAGTGTTGATGTTTCCTAGTGCTATCTGCACTGTTCTAATCCTGAGTGTCTGGCACCTTGGGCACTATGCCACAAGATTACGATAGGTAGTTAATATGTTCTTTTCAGTGTAAGATATCCATGACAGTAACCACAGTGTCCAGGGAGTCAGTGTTCCTACACCCATTTCCTTGGATGGGAAAATTCCGTGTTAAATAATACTGAGAAGGCACTGCCATGACAGTGTTGACATCACAGGCTAGCTCACAGAAGAAATCATGGTTTCTGCCTTGGTTGCTCTCTCAGATCACTGTCTATGAAGAACTCAGCCAGTATGAGTGAAGACATGCTAGTAGACATGTTGAGAAATTCGCTGGAGAGAAAAGGCCTCCCACCAAGGATCTGCACCAAGTGACTGGCCATAGCAAGGGACTGTACTAACAGTCTTATTTAGTGGCTGATGACCCTTGAATGATACAAGGCTTCCAGAAATAATATGTACATTTATGATGCACAGAAGTTATGAGGTAACCAATGCCCTGGGAGCAATTTAGAAGGTAGTATGAGGGTTAGTATTTAATGTCAACCTGATACAGCCTAGAACGACCTGGGAAGTAGGAATCTTATTTGCCAACTTGCCCAGAACACGTTGTTCTGATGATCTGTACCTAGATCAATTTAGCATGGAATAACTGTTCCCTCTTACAGAGACAAATGCATGGGATGTCCACACATGCATACAAAATGTTCATTCCTGTGACAGATTGCCTTGATTGGTGGTTAATGTGAGATGGCTTAGCCCACTCTTGGCCGACCATTCTTGGGCAGGCAGGCTTGTGCTGTGTAAGAAAGCTAGCTGAATATGAGCCTATAGCAGGCCTATAGGCAATATTCTACCAGGAGCTCTGATTCAAACTCCTGCTTTAGTTCCTGCCCTGGCTAGCCACAGTGATACACTGTGACTCTTAAGTGGAAGCCAAAGAATCCTTTTTTTTCCCTCAGTTGCTTTTGATCATGGTGTTCATCACAGTGAGAAAAAAGCAAACTAGAGGTGGTAATAGACAACTGAAGCATTAATATACTGTAACATTGAAATAACCTCTTGAAAACCCACAGTGTTTCTTATATACTCCACAAAATATGAACTCAGTTTTTTTTTTAAAGTATGCGTGGGTGTTCCATGAACTTGTATCTCTTAGAACACCCTAGGAGGGAATGATTTTTCCACGCTAGATAGACGCAGGCTTGGCTCATCAATATTTTATTGTGTCCTGCTGGCCAAAGAAAATGAATTTGACATTGAGCTGTTGAAAAAAAATACAATCGAAAAGATCATACAAATGTTACCTTGTAATCAGTCAAAGTTATGCATGCTCCCTTATGCATGGGTAGGGGTGTAAAAACGTTTATTCATACAAAGCCACCACTGTGTAAATCTGTGTTTGGAGGACATAAACCTTTGAAACAAGCTCAGCTGAACAGTAGTTCTCTCCCCACCCTTCCCCAAATGGAAGCACTTCTGCTTTCTCTAGTAACTCTTTTCCCTTTCACCATAGAAGAGACCAATGGGTGGCAAGGAATATCTATGCAATTTAAATTTCTCACAGACTTGAATTATTTCTACCATAAAAGCAAAGGAATGGGGAATGAGTTCTAGGGCCCCTAAGGAAGCATTGTCCTAA
Organism: Microtus ochrogaster; assembly: GCF_000317375.1. NCBI lineage: Eukaryota > Metazoa > Chordata > Mammalia > Rodentia > Cricetidae > Microtus > Microtus ochrogaster. The sequence goes on from NW_004949103.1 coordinate 14,181,306, forward strand.
GCATTTACAAGCTGATTCCACAAAAGCTCCTAGTAATAAAGAGACACAGCCAGGCGTTTCACCACCTCTGCGGAAGCCCTGGAGCAGTTCATCTTTAAAGTGAGGACTGTGCCACTGTTTCCTGGAAATGAATATGCTGCATCTTTCTGTCTGCGTTCACATCTGTGGTACTTGGTTAAAAACTATGAAGCTTACAGTTGTGTAAAAGTAAGAAGGGGAGAATTCTATAAACCACTGGAACTTAAAGTTACAGAAAAAGAAAAGAAAAATTGACTCTCAGAGTAAAATTGAACAGTGATATAGGAAGACAGCAAATACAGATTCTAAACAATGAAAGGAACAAAAACTGAGAAGCACATAATTGGCAACTCCACAATGAAAGGTCAGCTTGACCCAGCCTCCAACTCTTTCTACACATTGGAAGACAGCCATTCTCTCTTTCTGAATGTCAAAGATCTAGAAATCACACTAGAGTCCTCTCTCCTGTCACACCACATTTCCAATAAACCATGGATGTCACAGTCTCTAGCTATCCTTGGTAAGTGCTATAATCCAATCATTTTTTCATTGGCTGCACTGCTACCACATTGATCTAAATAATCACTGTCTGGCCTGGATTGTAGCACTACTCTCCAAATACGTCCTCTGCCTTTTAGCTTTGTGGTTTATTTTAAACACAAAACCTTTTACTTTAACCTCCAAAACCTATTGGAATTACTTAGCATAAAACTATGCAAGAAACTGTAATCCTTGGCTCCCCAGTTACCACCCCATTGTCAGCTTCTCCCCCTTCCTTGGTTGTCTCTTACTCCAACAGACTCAGGGCATGATGGATGTCCCCCAGGATCTGCAGTCAGGAACACCTTTCACTAACTGTCATGAAAAGGCCAGTTCCTTCCCCTTCCAATTTTCGCACAAACAGTAAACTCATCTTTCCACAATTGCTACCTTTCTTAATTGTCTTACAACCTACCCCACTTGACACTCTAAGAACTCTTTACAAAATAGCACACGGTTCTGTAAAGTCTGGACGTATTGCACACATGTACACATCGTTGCTAGGTAAACTCTTTTCTCAAGGCTGTCACAAGAAATTACACAAACATGTAGCTCCAAATAGTAAGGACGATGACCTCACAATTCTGGATGTGTCGGTATGTTAGAGGGACTGCCTTCCCCTGGAGTCTGCATGACATCACTCTTCCTTGCCTTCCCCAAAGTGCAATTCTTACTAGAAAACCAGGATATTTTTTGACTTAATTTTCATCTGCCTTCCATTGCATTCTCCTTTCATTGTTTCTCCTTATCAGGTCGCAAGTCATATGGAACCGAGAATACAAACTACTTTAGCATGATGTAATCTTCATATGACAGATGTGTTAACTGATGACCCTATGTTCAGACGACATCACATTCTTATGTTCTGGCAACTGGAAATTCAATTTGTTTAGGGAAATAACAAAGTTACACCCTATAGCAATTTCTAAAATATTATTCAAAAGAAATAAATGAAGACATTAAAGTGGCACAGATTCTTATATATCTGTTTGTATTTGACTGGGAGTAACGTGACTGGCACTCCTCTAGTTTAAGCAGAGCTGAAAGGACGGACCTAGCAATGAGATGGACCTACTTGTCCTCATTGTACCTTTGTCTGTCAGCTTACACACAGATCTTGTTATAATATTACAAGGTTATATATTTTTCTTTTTTTCCTTTGGTTATTGGAGACACAGCTTCTCTATTTAACCTCCCTGGCTCTCCTGCAATTTGCTCTGTAGATCAGGCTGGCCTCAAGCTCACATATATCTGCCTGCTTCTGCTTTCCAAGTGCTGGGATTAAAGGTGTGTTTTACCACCACCTGGCTATATATTTGTAATGTGATTTCATATTACAAAAATGTGACTCCTTATAATGTATAAAAACAGAAAATAACCATAGAAAGTTTAATATTAAATGTGGTTTTACAACGTCTTCCAGGACCCCTATTCTCTCTGCTTTGAAAGTCATCACAAGGGTCACTGCTTCAGATAATCAGAGGACGGAAACATGATATAGCATCTCATCAGCGAGGAAAAGCATCCGCAAGTCGTCATAAGTGGCAGTCACTGCTCCTTTTTGATCTGCAAGCATATGTTCCCTTTTAATTTGCTGATTGTACAGCTTTATTCCTAAATCCCACAAAGCTCTAATCTCTTTTTTATTTTCAAATAATAAATTATCAGTGCATCACAGATAAGTAAGTTATGGGATAGCTATTCTCATCCAGAGCTCAGCAAAGTTTTCCACTTTTCATTGTTTCCTTCCTACCCCTCTTTCCATCAGAATTGACATTTATGATCAGAAGCACCAATATTCTATCAAAAGAAGAGCATTCAATCTCAAGTTCGGAAGAGGACAGGTCTTATTCTACACTCTGTTTTCTTGATAAACAGATACTTCACACACATGAAAATGTACACATGCATACACATAAACACATACATTTATAGACACACCAATAAATTACAAAGAGGGAAAATATTTGCAAGCAGGACTACTTTGTTCATAATTTCCCAGACTGACAAGTTGTGCCCCGCTGATGCTTCTTGGGATAGTTTAAGCAGCAATACATAATATTTTAGTGACATTGCTGTAATCAGACTGTGTTTTCCATGGACATCAATTCTGTTTGTTATAATGAGAATTTGTTCCTACTAGGAAGAATTTCTCAAAATCCATCATAGATGCACCAGGAAAAAGTGCTTGCTTGTAGATAATAAGTCAAGTGATTCAAAGCCTATCTAAATGATGCAAGGATATTAAATTGGGTACTTGAGTCTTATAAAGATACATGAAGGTTGCAATAAAAATTACAAGAACTTTAGAAATATTTACCTAGAAGTTAAACAAGCTAGAAAAAAAAAGAGGAAAAGTGGCTGCCATGCCCAAGAGCCACCTCTTGAGAAAACCCATTAGAGTTAATCATTCTTTTCTAGTGGTTTTACAGTCATTCCATTTATCTCTTCTCTTCATATACAAATTTCTAACTCGTCTACATTACCAATGTATTTAGGTTTTTGTTCTTCTACCAAGCTATGAGTTCCTTAACAACCCTAGGACCCGCTTTGTTATCTACGAGTAACTATAAATACCATCTTAGAGTTGTCACTCAGCACTCGCCTGTTGAATGACTGTGTCACTGACCTTATAGATGGATCTTAATCCTTAGACCTCTGACACCCCTTCTTAAGCTCTACCATTGTTGTCTCCATTGTACCGATTCCTCCCACCTTGGATATTCATTTCTCAATACATCAAATTAAGAAAAATAACATCCATCAAATTATAGAATATATGAGATAAAAATCATAAATAAATATCCACCTAAAGTAGTTTCATGTATAAAGAGCCTTTTAAAAAATTAGTGCTTGATTTGGGAAGTATTAAACAGAATGGTGCTGCTGATTTCAAGCTAGTAGGTAAAATGATAATGAGTATTTATTATTTACCTCGCTTTGATCTTCTTAGTTGTTGCCTCTATCCCATATTGCACAGGATATGTAATCAGACAGTCCAAATTCTAATTGCTGCTTTGCTTATTAATTCTGTCTGAATTTGATCAAATCATTAACACCTTTTGATCACACAGGAGAAGAAAAGTTACAACCTGAGGTAACCTCAGCATGAATTACACAAATAGACCCCCAAGTACAGACTTGCTTTGCTGATTGCACTTATCAATACATTAATTTACTAATAAACTAATTTCATTCATCATCTCATCAGTAGTGTAGCAACTTCCTACTATAAAGCAAAACTTGACCTTATTTGAAAGTTATTAATTGTAGTTCCTGACTTCAAGTTTTATACCATTTCATGGAGCATGCAGAATGCAATAAAGCAAAAGTATTAGAAGAACTGTAAAAAGCTATAGTATAATTTTTAAATTTTAGTGAGTTGAAAACAATTTATTTGTTTTGAAAATAATTCACAAGAACTAGAATGCAACACTTTAGAAGGATGGCAACTATAAGGTCAGATGCTGAATATGTAAATTAGGTAGTGTCATCTTGAATTTGTCATTTTAACTCTCCGAAGTCCAGCGTTATTATCTGGGCAGTGGCATGAGAACATATGCTTCATTAATGGGGTTATGTAAAATGCACAGTTTACATTACAAAATGCTCAAGGTTTAGTGGAGAAGTAGAGGTGAGTAACAGGCACAAACTACCTGAGTCTGAGGGGAGGCATGACTGCGCATGGTAAGAACTATTTCTGGGAATTCAGAATAGACATAGATAGTGAGAATCAGAAAGCGACTTTCTAAAAACTGTTTAAGAGAAAGAAGACCAAGCAGATGGAAATTTTAATAAAGAACAAGTAAGGGGGAAATAGGGTAGCCTCTAGAAGTAGCAAAGAGCGCTTGGTTCTTCCAAACTGCCCTCAAAGCCTCTGCATGTGCTTTTGAAAGTATATTACTTTGGAAATCGTATGTTCTGAAAAACATACTTCTTCAATCCATGTCTTTATAAGCTTCCACATACAATTAATTCTACACATTTTATTAACATTTCCCATCTATTTTACAATTATATGTCAATTAAAAATGTTTACTAAGTGTATGTGTTCATTTTTTCTAGTATACATATATTTTTCCAGTGTACTACAATAGAATGGCAATGCCTTCCTGTTTTTCCAATTCTAAGCTAAGGCTATTCTTTAAGTCACTATGAAGAACTTTCTACGAAATCAAAGCAAGCATTTAAACATAGGTTAATAATTTTGGTGCCTAGGGCATTGAGTTTGAATATACAGGAAGATGTATTTGTAGTAGTCCAAAGAAGATTGGAGTTTTAATTAAATAAATAAATGCTTTTTTTATAATCTTTAATGTTGCAGCCAACGTCTAGATAGTAAGCATCCTATTTCAGAAAAGCAATCTGAACATAATTTATGTCAGGGATAAAGTGGTTGCTCTGTCAGAAGAGGAGACTTTAAGAGTAAACCTGAAAAAAATTAAGCCATGAATTATATGATATGGCAGATCCCATTACGAAAAATCAAACCACTTCTGAATATGAGTTCTAGCCTCTCTTAGAAGTCTATACAGTGGTGGGGAGGAGGCAGAAATCTTTAATAAATAAATAAATAAAATTAAAAAAAAGAAAAAGA
>NW_004949103.1:14187028-14205941 GCF_000317375.1 Microtus ochrogaster
GTGGCAGGGAAGAGACAGAAATCTTTAATAAATAAATAAATTTTAAAAAAATAAATAAATAAAACAAAGACTCTTAAAAAAAAAGTAGAACCTGTGCTCCTATGTTCTTTCCCTGGGTGATCTTGTTCCCAGGAGTGTAACACATAAGTAGACATAGAATCAATGACCATGAACATGCATTTTTGACCTGGGGATAGGTAACTTACTTATTTAACTAGTCATAATTTGCTTACGGGATTTTGATAACTGTCAACAGAAAACAAATTCTATAAAACAACCAATTAATTAACATTTAATTATTTTAACATGTAAAAATATTGACTCTTTAAGTGCTAATGCAAAATCTTTATAACTAATACTCAGTTTTCCACCAGAGTCCTAGGAAAATGATGAGCAGTATTTTTTTGCACATAAAATGGAAAATATAAAAACCTGGAAACAGGCTATGTGCTTCAACAATATGGCAGCAAATTCGTGACAGGGTAGATAGAATGTCAGCATGCCTCTCACGTCCTTCTCCCTCACTGTACGTTCATACAGCCTTGGATGACTATGATGTCAATAACGTTGTGAAACCGAGTGGAAGGAAATTGATTGAAACTATACTTCTCCTTCTGCTAGCTCCAACATTGCCTAGCTTTGTGACAACGTAACTGGAAGAATTTAGCAATTAAGTTGTGCTCATATTAGACAGGGATCACTCTTTGTCCTTTGTTTTTAACACTAAAATGATTTTAGCCTCCAATTACTAAGTGAAAAGTCACGGCGTTCTCAGGAACAAACTGAATTTTGACATAAATGATTATGGTTTTGTTGGTTCACTTGTGGAAACAGTAAGATGATGAATATGATTAAGTTGGTGATTAAAATAAGAATTTAAAATCAATAATGCCATTTCCTTGCAGAACTACTTAAATGCTCTGCACTTTCACTTGCCCACCTATAAAATGCAGGGTTAGGGTTAGGGTTAAGGTTAATACCATCCTCATGATGAAATGTTTAATGCTAAACATCTTGATAATGCTGTCTGTATTTTGACTGTCACTCATAATTGAAGGAAGACAGTGTGTGAGCTAATGTCAGCTGGGGAATAAAGGAGTTGAAATTGGTGAGTTTAATAGGCTCTCTGTGCTGTGTTGCTGAGGAATTAGGAGAAGAACCTAAACTCCTATTAGGGTTCTGACACAGAGCCTTCAAATATGGAATGAAGAAATCTCTCTGAGTCCACCCACATCCCTAGCGATCACTCCCAGTGTGACCTTGTCAGAAAAACAGGGCCAGAATGGAAACCAGGCTGCCCATCTTAACCTTCAAGGATCTGAGGGAGAATGAATTTTGATATGCAATTTTGCTAAGTATAGCTAAACAAATGGGTTAGACTTTCCAGTGACAAGATGATCAAGGAAAAGACAAAAAAAAAGCTATCACCTGAAAATGAAATATGACCATCTCTGTGACTTAACAGATCATTACAATATTCAAAATGGACTGGCTTATAAAGTTGGTTTGATCAGACCTGTCAGGACTAGTTGAACCACAGTTTCCCTCAATGGCTATTCACAATGAATGAATTTGCAATGAATATTTGGTAAGTAGGGCAAAAAGCACTCAACCCACAGATGAATGGCTAGATGTAACAAATTAAAAAGACAGTTTGCCCCGTCAAACTCAAAGATTTTTAAAGATAACTAAAGATAAAGAACCAATATTTTAGTGACATTATGATATAGTTATTGAATATTGTATGGAATATGTTTATGCTAAAATATTTTATTAGCTGTATTATATTCAATTTAAACTAGGTGACATGTATTTTGCCTATTGGCTCTATCACAAATATGAACTGGAAAATTCCTTTTCAACTCCTGGGCATCTGATATGGCAGCATTAGGAGATGAAATTTTTAAGTCCCCAGAGATAAATGAAACCATTAGTTTAAGGTTCTCATAATGGGATCATGGAGAACATCGCAACCATCAATAGCAAAGAGTCTTATTTTTGACTCCTGGAAGAACACGAAGGAAAACATAAGGATACAAGCAAATGGAACTTGTCAATAATACAGGAGAGGACATTATAGAATATGATTCGACTTTGCAGGAAAATTCTAGGGTTTTCTAATTTCTGGACCAATGAGTAAGTTTCCCAGTCTGTGGTATTTTTGTTATAGCAGTCAAATATAACAATGAAATGTTAAGCTCTTTGAACAACAAAAACTACTCCAGCTCATTCAAAGGCATTTTCAATAGAGGGGCAATCATCACAGATGGAATCAATTTTCTTAAATTTCTACAGTCTCTTTGTGTTAATCCCTAAACCCCTAAATAAAGTAATGTCTAGTAAAGGTAGTGAAACACATTCCAAGTACCTTTCTCACTATAGATAGTATCTCTACATGATTGACCCTAACCACATCCCTCATTCGGCTGTGCACTTATGAACCAAGGTTATATTTCTCTCTGCTGCAGTGACTATCTTATTTACACATTCTCTTCTTCATTAAATCTCTGTTCATTCCCTGTAGCTCTTTAGTTGGTATTTTTATCTGAAAGCAGGTTTAGTAACTTTAGATGAGACAGCAAACAGTTTACCCAAGGCTTATGAATAAACAGTGAATTTCAATTTTTTTTTCTGTACTGCAGAAAATATGTGTTCTGCAGAACTGTTGGGAAATTCAATCGAGGTCTCCTAATTCTGTGATAAATTTGATTTGTGTGAAGTCTCCCAATTCTCCACCTTGCTAATAAGCTATTTCACTTATAATTTAGCACACACATTAAGATGGATGGATCTTTGAATAGTACAAAATTTATTCTATAAGAAATTTAGCCTTTTGACAATGAACTAAGATTTACTGAATATTTTCCAATTTGGCATACATTTTCCCCTGAACTTTCCTGTACACACATATGATACAATAGCTGAAACATACACATACACACACAAACACACAGATATAGGTACTTTTTTCTTCAGTGATTAAAATTGAATCTAGGCCTCTGATGCTAAGCAAATGTTCTACCAAAGACATATTGTCAGCCATAATTTTATTCTCTGAGACAGCATCTCTTTCAGTTGTCCAGCTTGACTTGAATCCGTGGTCTTCACTCATTGACTTTGCTCATAACCAGGACTATAAACCTGCACCATAAGATCCAGCTACAAGACTATTAACCCTGCTTATTTTTTTATTCATCTTTAAACATGATTAGCACGGTGCTAAATATGCACCAGTGTCTCGTTACATCAGCTACTGATTAATTTATACAACATTAATTTGAGTTACATCCAATTATTTCTAATTTTTGAAATTATTTCTGAGTCTTACTGTATCGTTAGTTTCAAGGGAAAACAGGGGGAAATGTTAGCTGGAAAAACATAATTATCTCTCAATGAGTGTGCTGCACAGAAATTGCAAAATCATAAAGAGGTCTATGCTTTATGGAATTTACTTTATGCCACCTATATGTTGACCTTTTCTCTTGAAAGCTCAGTTTATTTTTGATCCGAAACATACAGTATAGGAACATTTGCTTGCTTGGATTGTCCTTGAGACTGAGAAGTGTTAGTTCCTAGTAAAACCTATTAAGGGCATGGCATTGACTTAGGAGAGGCAAAGTTCCGTGCTACAAGTTCAGGGAAAATGATTCCTTCAGAGGAAAAGCTTTCCAAATTATGCAACAAATGAAATTTACTCAAGTTTTAAAGAGCCAAAGGGAGAGAATATATATTCAGTAATGCTTGTTTAACTGACTTGGGCTGAGCTGTTCCACCCAAAATAGATATATTTTACATAAGAATGCTATATACTGGTTTATTATAAGTTCTACGAATGAGGTTTCTTCGGCAAGTTTGCTTACCTCCAAGCATTTTAAATTCATTACTGCATTTGGTACTTCTAAGAAAGGGATATTTGCTTGCTTTCAGCCTGCTTTTTCACCTCCCCCACCATTCACAGTCCTGATTGATTCAGTGAACCAGGAGTGGGCATGCTCCTTGTGTGTGTCTCCCCCTGCCCTGTGCATACCTCTGTTCTATCATGAACATGACAGTCATCCCCTTGCTGAACCAAAGTGCCTCAAACACAGGGGCTGGTTGTTGCTGTCACTGCAGGTGAGTCCTGGCACAGAGTTAGTACCTGATCCATGCCTTATCCAGTGTGCGCAGATGTGTATGTATTCATTTGTCTGTGCATATGGAAACAGCAGGGCAAATTTGACTGCCATTTCAGTTATCAACTACTTCATTTGTTCTTGCTGTTGTTGCTGTTTATTTTACATCTTGACTTTAGTCTCCCCTCCTTCCTTCTCCTTCCAGTTCCTCCCTCCACTCTCCATTTACCCCTACCCCATCTACTCTTCCTCCATTTCTGTTTAGGAAAGAGCAGCTCTTCCATGGATAGCAACAAAATACGGCATATCAAGTAACAATAAGATTAAGCACCTCTCCGTATATTAAGGCTGAGCAAGGTGACCCAGTATATGAGAAGTATGATCCCATCATTTTTTTTAGATAGGATCTCTCACTGACCTGGATTTCATTCACAGATTAGAATGATTCGCTATTGGATTCCAGGGATCCAAATGTCTCTGCCTCCCCATCCCTGGTATTAAAATGTGTGCCATTGCTCCTGGCTTTTTCTTCACTTGAGTCCTTGGGAATTAAACTTAGGTCTTCACACTTACACAAAAAATACTTTACACACGCAGATGTCTTTCTAGCCCTTGGCATTAGCATTCAGACCTATCATCATTACATTCTTACTTCTCAGTGATGTTTAGAGCATGGTTACGTTCTCAGTGCCTTCTGCAGCATCCGAATAGAAACAAATATTTCACTACCACCAGTCACCAAAGCAAAAGCTATTTACATAAATATAAATTGCTTTATGTAGCAGATCATCATTAAACTTCATGCTACAATTATAATTTGCCTGGTGCTTGAAAATACACAGGGACTTTTCCAGTAAACAATTTTATTTAAAAAGACAGATGGATTTTTTTTAACTCTCTAAGTATTGCAAACTACTGTGGTTTAAGAAAAGAACTGAAGTACAGACATGGATTTTTTTTTTCCAAAAGGCAGAGCTCCGTTTGACCTGAGATTATAAAAATTTCATTTTCTCAATCCCTCTCCAAGGTGTTCCATGGGTCACAGGCCAGAACACTAAGCTTTCGGCTGAGGCAAGTTGACGGAGGTAGAGGGATTTATGAGGAAGGTAGTCCCCAGAGTGGTACAAAGGAGAAGCCTGGTCTGCAGACCACGGACCTCTTTTAAAGGAAGACATATTGTATCAGTGGTTGTAGCCAGGAGACTGGAGATTTTAAACATCCCCAAAGAAGAATAAGTCAATGATCAGCTCCATTGGACATAACTGATTAGATTGCACCATGGAGGCTAATGTGCAGGAAAATTAGCTGTGGGAATTGACTTGCCTCTTTTCATGGCTCCTTAAGGAAACAATAATACTAACTATTCTCAAAGCAACAGGAAGACTGTCAGCTATCGGCAATTCAATATGAAATGTCCTTATTAATGTCATACCACAGCCCAATTTATGATTAGTAGTATTCTTTGCCTAAATATACCATGGAACCCTAAAGAGTTTGTCATCCTAGCTTAGTTACCAGAAATTCCTAATATGTTTCTTTACAAAACATTGAAAGTACATATGGATGGTGACATCATGAAGATGACTCCTAAAAAAATCAGGTGTCTTTAGGGAGTGTTTATTCTTTCGGATGGGAAAATGTCAGAGAGAACTCTTTCTTCCCTGCACTGTGTCAGTCTGGTGCATGTTGCCCAACTACGCTCTTGCCATAGGACTGGTACAGATACTTAGCACACTCATTGTTAAAAAGCTCTCAGAGCTGCCTTTCTCTTTCACCATCATATCCATCCTCGTGCCATCTATATCTTCACCTAAATTTATATTGATTCCTCTGGCTGTGGGAATATTTTTCCACCTTCTCTGGTACCTTATTTTAAAAGCATCAAATGTGAAGCTCTTTAATAAAATAATAACAACCACAATAATAATAATAAATAATAATAATTAGAGAGTTTGGCATGTGTGCCATGATTAGAATGTCCATCTCCTGACTCTGATAGCTTAGTTTCGAGGCTCTTAGTATAAGGTTTAGAGCTAACAATTCATTACCACGACCACCACCACCACGATTACCACTACTACTACTCTTACTACGACTATCCTATTTTGTGGTTGTTGTTATTGAAGTCTGCATGTGTGCTATATAGCTCACATGTTGAGGTCAGAGGATAAATTTTGCCATTGGCTGTCTTCCTCTACTGTCTATCTCACCAACAAGAAATTCTTTCTTTCCCATTCTTTCTTGTATCATAGCAATGGTCTCTAACCATCATGAATCCCATGTTCTTCTCTTATGGTGGTATACTACTTACCTATAAAACTAGACTTCCAACTTCAAAAATACTTTTTTATCAGAAATTCTTGACTTCACCTTTATTATGATCTTTGTCCTTATTGTTCACATTATTTCTTTTGCTGAGGTTTAAGGATATTCATTTAGTAAATATCTATCCAATGGTTTACAGTAGGCCAAGCATCGTTCTAGGTGCCAAATGTAGAACAACTGAGCAGCCGTGCTCCCATAGGGTTATCAGTACTTAAATGTTAATGAAGTGGTGAGATAAAAAAAATCTATTTTTACACAAAAAAGAAATTATGGGGAAAACCCTAATCTCTTGGAATAAAAAGATGTCCAATCCAAGAAATGCTGAAGAACATCCTCTAAAAACTTCTAAGTCACAAGTTTCCATGAAAAGATTTAAGCACCCACCAGATATTCCTAAGGAGGTTATATCATGATTACTTCCCAAATATCACATGACCCTCATTGCAGTTATTTTTATTACAATGTTTGCAAATGTTTTCTATGTTAAATTCTTCTAGAAACTTATTTAAAATGCTTTGCATTACTGCCTAGTTATTTGATATATTTGTTTATTTTTCAATCTCTCTCAACAACAAGAAGAAAGTTTGATATTTAGTTGGTTGGTTGGTTGGTTGGTTGGTTGGTGGGTGGGTGGGTATGTGGGGGGGGTTGTGTTGGTGGGTGGTTTTTCTTTATCCTCTCCATAATCCAAGTTGGACTCAAACTCATTATGCAGTCTAAATTAGCCTGAACATCATGTTAGCCTTTTTGTGTCACCTTTCAAGTTCTAGGGCTCTAGTCATGTGCCGCCATAACCCAGCAAAGTTATGCACATACTTTATATATGGTTATAAATTAAGTTTAACAGTTACATGGTTGACTTACATTGATCCATCTAATAGACAGTGGCTTGGTGGCTTTATCTGAAACTAGTAAAGACTATGAACAATTCTTGAACTTTACCTTATTATTTTATTCTCAGATGTAACTAGGTTACATGCCCTACATTCCCCATGGTTTAGAACGTGGAATTCCATTCTAGAAGTTGTGATATGAATGAAAATGATGTATTATACTACTGACTCCAGTCAGTCACAGTTTCATATTTCTATTACCCTGCAAGCATTCCCATTTTGGGAGTCTAAGATGTCAATGGATCCAAGGACATAGCTGGAAGTGTTGCCTATGCTCCTGAATGACTTGTACTAAGGCTTGTGCTAAACATAAATGTCTACCCAGACTGAGAAAGGAATTTCATTGTGAAAGCTTCCTATCAAGGCAGGCTCTGCTGATGACTATAAGTCATTCCATGGTTGCCAACGTCATAGGTTGATATCTTTTAAACATTTTACTAGGAGGGCCACATGAACACCTTAAAAGTCAACAAAACTTCAGGGAACATAATTCATATAACTTAATTTATGTAACCACTGAAGTTTAGTATATTAGAACTTAGAGAAGATTTTAAAATATATATTCATTTTAAAACAACAATAATAAATATGCAATGTTACTTGAAGCCTGTGTTTAATAACTGCCTTAAGAGAATACAGATTCTCATCCATTCTGCATTTAATCTGTTATGGCCTCATAAATTGTGGAGCAGCAGACAATTTAAGCCAGTTAATAGAAGAAAGTAAATTTCATTTTATGTTATCAGGAATAGCTTTCATTTCTAGAACCACTTAGAAGCATCTACCAATAGAAGGAACAACCACCTGATTCCATCTTTGAATACATACTAATGATACCTACACTGTATTTGTGATAATGGTATCCCCAATTAAATCCATGAAACTCTCCCACACCCAAGACTCTGATAACATCGCAGAAGAGGGAACAGAAAAACTGTAAAATCCAGGAGACCAGGAAGTTTACTCTAATGCTAACCTCCTGTGATATCAAAAACTACAATCATAAAGTCTTACCCACACGACTTCCTAAATATGAGCTGAACAAGAATAACATCAACAGAAATGCCAAAGTGGATGGGAAAAGCCCACAGGGCATCAATCCTAAGGGTAGAAGCAGTGGTTTCGCCAGGGAAGAGCATACCAACTGGTTGTTTAGTGCCAGACAGTCAGCCCTGAACACAGAAAATTAAAATATATATATGTTTTTTGATTTTCGAGACGGGGTTTCTCAGTAGCTTTTGGAGCCTGTCCTGGAACTAGCTCTTGTAGACCAGGCTGGTCTCGAACTCACAGAGATCCACCTGCCTCTGCCTCCCGAGTACTGGGATTAAAGGCATGTGCCACCGCCTGGCTAAAAAAGTAATATTATATAGACCCAACAGATTATATTTAGGGATATACCTATATATGTTAAATATGAAGTTAAAGGAGAGTGGTTAAGTGTGTGCTTGTGTGTGCATGCGTGCGTGCGCGTGTGTGTGTGTGTGTGTGTGTGTGTGTGTGTATGTGTGTGTGTGTGTGTGTAAAATAAAATTCTAATTCCTCAGCAGGTATGATACATGTCTGAAATCCCAACGTTTGAAGTTGGGTCTGTAGGTAGGTCAGAAAGGTAAGGTCATCTTTGCCTACAATAAGGAGTTCAAAGCTATTTTATTCTATGTTAAAAAAATAAAAAAATAAAGAAAACATAAAGTAAAATAACATCTTCCTCTATGAAAAATAATATAACATTTATGAAAAGCCATTTTAAATAAGTTATTTTGACAACTTGAAATATTGACTGAGAAAGGGAAGCCATGAAATCAAATGCTTTTCTTTGTCTTATTGAAACTTCCCCAAAACCACTGCAGTGGACTTTCTGCTCTTGGGAGATGAGGAATTAAAGAGCAGCTTCCTTCCTGATGGCATTTCCCCACAGTCATATTGATACTCTGAGTTAAGTGCCCAGATACATCAAATCCTTCCATTGCTTCCCATTCTCAAAGGAAGCTCACAGTTTCCAATAAGACAGTGGCTGCAAAGAGCCGGCTCATCAGCATGGACTCTCACAGTGACCATTAATTGGGTCACAAAATAATCTGATACAAATTAGACTTGAATTCAACATTCTTCCTAGGACTGTGACCAAGATACAAAAACGCAATGTTGTCCCAAAGGGTTTACTTGAAAATCCGTGGGAAAAAAAAATGTGATATATCTTTAATGATGTAATCATTTTCTATTCAAATCTGTGAAGAATCCAGCCAGTCATAGAAAAATAAAGCTTTTATGGTGTAAATTTTATATAGAGCCCTGATGTGGTGGGCATATTTTTCTCTTGCTGTGTGGCAGACAATAAGATCTTGTTGATATTCTATCTGAAATCCTCCAGGGTCCACTTAAGAATTCCCTGTATAGATGTAGAAAGCTCACCAAGAATCCTAAAATGGGGGGGGGGGTGGACTTTAAACATCATCTAATTTTCTCTAACATCTGAAGCTGCATTGCACAGAGATAAAGAAAAAAAAAAGATTGCTCTCTAATGGGCAAATAAGAAACAGTACAATGGAAAGCATCACACATGGCAGATTCACCACAAGCTATTTAACAAAAATAGTAAGATAGCAATTTGAACTGTGAATCCTCAGCACTGCTCCATGGCCTCATGGGTAAGCTACCACGGTGGATGATATCTCCATCAATGATGCATGGCAATCAGTTTGAATGGTATCTAGTAACAGGCAATGAGGTATGCTGTTGTTATTGTATTTATTTGTAGTGACCTTAACAGAGAAGTAAATCGGTATATATTAACCAATGACTAAGAATCAAACACTTTATGACAATTTTAGTTGTCAAAATATTTTTCTGGATTTGTTGTCTCTCTCTTCATTTTAAGGGTGAGAAAATAGGTGTGAGGAGGTAAATACTTGGGAAGATAGGATGGTATTAATTTCTGAAACTGGGAGACAGAGAGCGTAATTAATTGTCTACATGAATTCATGATGGAAGAAGCACCACGCTGTTATAGGTTACTTTATTAAACTCTCAAAACTCTGACAAATGGGAATAGATATGTTCCTCCATAAGACATAGGTAAATCAACAGTTCACTAGACATGTGCTTCTCTTGCATACGCCCCCACCCTGTGTTGGGGTCCCGAGTAAGGAAGTAGAGAAAGATGACAAAGCCACAGGCCGTAATGGCTGTGCAGAAGCTAACAAACTTGTCAGTCATTTAAGTAAGACTATTTGAAACCAGAGCACCAAGATTTTTAACTCCTGCCGCATAAGGGATCCTGATTTCAAAGCTCATGCTTTTCTCTCTTTCTAAATAGGGGAAGGGAAACAGCAGAATCCTCACTATCCTTTCTTCTACCAAATTCCTCAAACAATGCATCTAATAATTTTAGAGGTTCAAAAGACATTAGTGATCTTTTAGCTGAAGAAAAATTGTCCAGCTCAATTGCTGAAGGGAATGCTCACTAGCAGAATAAAAGAGCTCTTGAGAAAGCAGGACTGCATCCTTCTGCAAGGGTATCCCTATAACAAATCCCCCAATCAGGCTCAAATCAAGACTAACTCATCAGCAGCTCATGAGGTGTACAGCATAGAGTCAAAGGCAATTTAAATGTGCCACCTGTTCTCGAGACTCTCATCTGTTTCAGAGGGCACTCAGTGCATGGTCCAGGCTCAGATTTATCTGTTAGCTGCACTTGATGTAAACATGTCTGGTATGTTTTCACTAGAGTTTGTCTTAGAAATATCACCAAAAAGTTACAGCTGTGCAAAAGACTACCATGATGCATCCTGTCATTTATAATGCTCTCATTTAATTTTTATTTTTTCTTTTCTTTTTTTTTTAAACCATGAGAGCATGATCCTGAGAACCCCATGGGTAAATACAAGGCAGAGGATCCGACAACTGACATCCCTTAAGGACTAGAGATGGCATTTCTTTTTTTACTGTGGGTTTCAGACAGTCAGCACTTGTGTGTAATTGAGCTCTGAAAGCCAAACAAATAGGCAATTGGCTGCAAGAACTGCTGCACATTCAGTAAAAGTGCTCTGTGCACCTATTTCCTCTGCTGTAGCTCATGATGGCTGACTGTGGGAGCATCCAAAACCCAGAACAATTTCTACCACTCTTGAAAGATGGAATCATAATTGAGAGTCATTTTGATACAAGGGAATTAGTCTCAAATACTGTAATACAACTATGTCATATAGAATACCTAGGCACGTTCTGTTAACATCAAAAAAGTCACTAGATGTTGTGATTAACTAAGACTAAAGGATTATTTTTTTTAAATATATAGAGATTTCTAAGGCAATTCATAAAATTACCATGTTTGTTGTTCATACAAACTATGTAACAAGGGAAGAGAGATTCAGAAGTTGTGAATACTTGAAAATTTTCTGAGTGTGAAGCAGCTCCAGATTTTTTTTTCACCATTGACATTTGTTTCTATTTTTCTAAACTGTCAATCAAAAAAAATGGTAGGAAAAGCCATCCATTAGATTTAATCACATAAAGTTCAAATTGCAATTAACTACTCAATTGGAGAAAAATACCAGCAAAACTAATTTAAAGGCTGCAAAATAGCTGTGATAAAATTGAAGCATAAAAAGAGAGGAAATGCCTAAGAAACTGAAAACTGTTAAATCTATATAATTGTTAGAGAAAAGAGGCAATCTGTGTCATTAAATAATTTCAAAAGGAATTAATTACTTCTTCCTCCAATGCTTGAGTGTATTTTTTTATTATAATGGAAACTCTAGATTATTCATTGGCTGGATATAAAACTTTAATTGGGCCAAGCTCCTGGACTACAGTTGAACAGAGGGAGGAGAGGTTACGTGAGCAAGGGGTGTCTATATCACGATGGAGAAAAACACAGAGACAGCTTACCCGAGCTAATTGGAGCTCATGGACTCTGGACTGTTCAGTACCAGTTAGGCTCTTCTGAATGTGGGTGACAGTTGTGTGGCTTGGTCATTTTGTGGGTCACCTGGCAATGGGACCAGGATTTATCCTTAGTGCATGAACTGACTTTTGGAACCCATTCGCGATGGTGGGATGCCTTGCTCATCCTTGGTACAGAGGGGAGGATCTTGGTTCTGTTTCAACTTGATATGGCAGGCTTTGTTGACTCCACCTTGGGAGGTCTTACCCCCTCTGAGTAGTGGATGGGGAGGTGCGAGGGAGGTGTGGGGGATCAGGAGAAGAGGAAGAAGGAGAGACTGTGGTTGGTATGTAAAATGAATGAATTTTTTAAAGTAAAAAAATCTTTTTATTTGGTGGTTTGCAATATTCTTAATTATTGATGGCAAAGGATGGCAAGCCTTTTGTGGACGATAACATCTCCAGGCTAGTGGTCTTGGAATCTATAAGACAGCATGCAGAGCAAGCCATGGGAACAAGCCAGTAAGCAGCAACTGCCCACTGCCTCTGCATCAGCTCCTTTTTCTAGGATCCTGTTCTGAATGAGTCCCTACCCTCACTGTTCTTGATGATGAACTGTTATATGGAAATATGAGTAAAATAAACCATTACCTTCCCAAATTGCTTTTGACCATGGTGTTTCATTGCAGCAATAGAAACGCTAACTAAGACAGATGGAATGGCAATCTGACAAGGATATTAATGAAGCCTAAATGAAATATAACCTTTACCAGCACTTGGAAAATGTATGCTGAAGGATCCAAAGTTCAAGGTCAGTCTCACAGATGTCACAAGCTCCAGAACAGACTAAGCTACATGAGATCCTGTTTTAGCAACACCAAAGGAAAGTAAAACAACCTACTTGCTTAAATGATAATATTAACAATTTCAATGAAATTCTACAACAAACTTAAGAAGCAAAAGAATATTTTAAAATCTATCCATCTATTGTATATACAAGAAAAATGTCTCATTCTTTTTTCATTGCTTCTATGACAATCAAGAGTTTATATATTGGTGATAGGAATATGAACTTGGGGTCTCATGCTTGCATAGCAAACCATCCCCTGAGCCTAGCAGTAAGAA
Organism: Microtus ochrogaster; assembly: GCF_000317375.1. NCBI lineage: Eukaryota > Metazoa > Chordata > Mammalia > Rodentia > Cricetidae > Microtus > Microtus ochrogaster. The sequence goes on from NW_004949103.1 coordinate 14,200,368, forward strand.
ATTACAATTGTGTTCCTTAGAAACACCTAGAGTCAATTTCATTCAGAGAAGTTTGGCTTTGCAAACTGCCTCAGATAGGTAAATTAAATGAGAGATATCTGTTTGGTTTGTTTGTTTCTTTTTGTTGTTTGATTGTGTGTAGATTCAGGTCAGACTTCTTTGACTTGATCTAACACTCTTCACCTGTGAATAATTTGGTAATTCTCCTGTGTATGCAGCTTCTGGGAACTCTATGGTTAAGCAGCCAATGGCAGAAGTCTGTGTACATCAGGCTATTCTGAGGACTGATTTAGCTCTGTTTTCTACTATAGTAACTATGAACACATTGTCTGAGTCAGATGAGTACTATGGATTTTCCCTGGCTGTCCGAGGATTTTGAGATTCACTACATTCATGTTTCCAAATTCCATGGAAGCAGCTCCCAGTTTTCTTTGTAGTCCTTCAAAAAAAAGTTGTCATGAGCTTCCAACCTGTTCATGCTTATTTTTAACAGACATAGCATGCAGCATCCCAGGGTAAACATTCATGCATATGTTAACCAAAAAACTAATTCTAACATTCTAATTTGCCTAAACTAGAGGAATCAGTTCCTCTGCAAGACAAGGAATCACACATAGAAGGATAAATCAATTTATTGAAGATTCCTTTTTCTATCAACCAGCAAATATTTATGTTTGTCCAGCAAATGGAATTAGTATATTAATGATCACAGCAGTATTGGAACCAGAACTAAACCATGCTATGGATAATTGGAATATTCATGGTCCTCATTCCAGTTAATATTTACTTTTTGCTTGTGGTCCATTGTAGAGGGACTCACTCTGCTGATAGATACTCATCAACTTGACACAAATCAAATTATTTCTAGGAAGATGGCATCTTACTTGAAAAATAAAATGTCTTCATCAGAATGCCTGTAGGACAGCTTATAAGGCATTTTTCTGGATAATTGATGTAGTAAGACCCGGCTCTCTGGGCAGTGCCACCACTGGGAAGATGGTTCAAGGTTGTTTCAAAAAGTAGGTTAAAGAAGTCATGAGAGGCAAGCCTATAAAGAGCATTACTCCACCATCTGTTTCAGTTCCTGCCTTGAGTTCCTACTCTGCATTCCACTGGTGATGGGTATGGCCCATATTGTGGAACTGTAGCCAAATAAGTCTTTTCTTCTTCAAAACTTTTTATGCATGTTTTTTTTTTTATCACAGCAATATACATCCTAACTAAGACACTCCCCAATTTTCTTATGTTTTAAAAAGGGTAGTCCTTTTTCGTGGTGGTTTTGCCATGAAATGCAGATATTACTTACATTTACAACGCTACCTACCTTTTAAAAAGAATATTCTTGAAGAATAGTATTGAAGAGAAATTCATTTAGCAGCCGCTAGTTTGGTTAGTGAACCTGGTTCATCACCTCACTTAGAAGTGGAAGTGATTTCACTGGATACTTAGGAACATGTACAGATGGGAAAACTGGAAACAAGACCTTTTGGGGTTAAATAATATGAATAGCCTTCCATGAATGAGTAAAGTGCAGGTAAGTAATTATTTATTATAAACAGTCTCACCAAATCAGAAAATCAGTATTTAGTAAACAGAAAATTAAATGACATATTCTGTGAATACAAGTTAGATAATTTCCTTAATCATCTGTCTTTATTTTGGAATTCCCAATGTATTTCTGAATACTGGGACAAAAAATACAAACCTGAGTCTATTCTCAATAACCAAACTTCTGCTTGAGACAAGATTCTTATATGGGACTTCTAAATTCCAGTGCCTCCTCATAACAAATAGAGAGCACTCGATGTGTATGGGCAAGCAAAGATATCAGAAAATAATTTTGCTAACAATTTCCAAATTAAAATTGAAGTAAGCATGACTGTGATAGCTAATAACATAAGATAACTGGCTTAGATAATGCATATAGCAATATTATTGTGATTTAATTCACAGTTACCACTTACAGTATCACCAAGGTCCTACGACTATTCCTAGACCTGACTTCCTGTATGAAGTCTTTCTGCATACCTATAGTTACAATAAGTAATCTATTTGATCCGAACAGTTATTGTGTCACTCTCTGATTGAGTCAAGAGTCATCATGTTTCATGATAATCCACTCTGGCCTTATGTACTGCAGACTTGCAATACCCAGTAGCCTTTAAAATATCATCTTCAGTGAACTGGATTATGATGAGATTGAGTTGCCAGTGTTGTTCCCATTGCCCAGAATAACATCAGAGCCAATCCAATTTATTATTGCTCATCATCCTATTACATGCGCCGTCCTTCCATTCTGATCCCATGCCAACTTCTTCATCAATGAGTCAGTGGTGTTGCTTTGGTTGGCACAAATACAAATCAGAGTCTGTATTTGTCAAAGTGAGAGAGTAAAGGCATTTAATCTCCTTGTTGTATTACAATAGACTCCTCAACCTAAAATTGAGATTCCTATCAGTCTTAAAAATGAAGTCTTCAAAAATTTTAATAAACTAAATAGCTTAAAACATTTTTGCTAGAACATTTTTCAGTTTCACATCCATTGAAGAAGTCAATAACACAACCATAGGCCCCCAAACAGGGCACATATGCCTACATGGGGCATAAATTAAATGATGATATACCTTTAGGGCAACAGTCAGTCTTCTTGCATGATAACTGATGGGGATTCCCTTCTGTATGCTATGAATACTACTAGTTAACAAGGAAACTGGCTTGGCCTGTTAGGGTAGAAAAGAGCTAGGCGAGGAAAACTAAAGTGAATGCTGAGAGAAGGAAGGCAGAGTAAGGAGATAAGCCATGAAGCTGCTACCATAGACAGACACAGGCAGAAACTTTGCAGTGGGCCATGAGCCTTGTGGCAAAATATAAAATACTGGATATGGGTTAATACTAGAAATAAGTGCTAGCTAGCAATACACTTAAGTGATTAGCAAAGCAGTGATTTAAATAATATTGTTTCTGTGTGATTATTTCAGGAGTCTGGGTGGCAGGGAAAACAAACAAGCCGCTTCCTACTACAGTCATCCTTCTTGCATCAAACATGAAGTTATTTAACATAAAGCATTGCGTATATGGAAGATTACATGAATCCATTGAATTAAACATGAACAGCCTCATTCTCTCATTGAAGACCAAATTGAAGAATTCTTATTAAGAATGTGCAGTTGCAAATGGAAAGGTAAATTTTGCATTTTGAACTTTATTCTTTCCACAAATCCTCATTGCTCTTAATTTACAATCCTTCAGTAGATAATTCAAAAGCTTATGATGTGAACAAAAATGAGTTCACATATTGTAGAACAATTACATTAGTTCCTGTCTGAGACCTCTTCACTCAGTCTGTACCTCTTCTATTTCCTCTGCATCTTCATCACCTATTTTTCCATATAAAGGGCAGAGACTCTGGTTTTCTCAACATTTAACTCTGTGCTCTGACACCTTCATAAATACTCAAAGAAAGCACAGAAGCTGTGTCTCCAACAAAACAAATCATAGAAAACCCATTCCAAAGAAGGAATGCTTAAGTAGAGTCTGATCTCAACCTATTATTTTGTGATAGCAGAATTTAACTTATATCCAAGGTTGAGATTTATTATTTAAAGTGAAACTTAGAATATTTAAATAAGCATTAAGAACCCATTATATGCACATAGTGCTAGCATTTCCACCAGAGGATCTGAAGATGTGTGACACTTTTAAAAGCTGTTCAGTAACTCATCTGTTTCTGCACAATATGGAGCATTTCTATTTGGCAGCTTATGTATATGCACAGCTTCCCCTCAGATGGAAAGAACTGAAGACACTGTCCCTAGTTTTTAGCTCTGAAATGGAAATACTGTTCAGCTGGTGGCTCGCATCAATTTCAGACATGAATGGTAACAATTAGAGACAACTTTAACAGAAAGTAAAAACTGACTGAATAATTATTTGTCAACATTTTGGATTTGTATTAAATCAAACATTGTCCTGAGTAGTGGAAAAGTAAAATCATCTGCAGAGGAAATAATGTCAAATGCACCACATTTATTTTCTGCACACATCAACAAGTACGGGGTGAGTACAGCAGAAAATGAAGTCATTATTCTTTTGATTATGGTGCAATAGTTTTTAAGTATTTACTTTCTAACTTTAGAAACTTTTCCTTCTGAAGGAACATTTTGTGGAATGCTACTTTTGTTATAATTAATATGTTCTATTTTTATTATCAGCATTGACTTTGAGATGCTTTATATTTATTCTCAGTCACTATAAATGGGACACAAAAATAACAGGGCACTGATTTGTAGCTTTTACACAAGGAAGGACTACTTTTGTTTCTAAGAGATCCAGGTATTATCTTGTGTTTACTTCTGGTTAGTCATTAGAATTTTGAAGAAATCAGCATCAACACTGCCTTGGAGTAGCCTGAATAAAAGCATCAGAAAGGGGGAAAACATAAAGAGTACTTTTACCAAAGCTATGCACACAGAGCCTTAAAGAAAAAAGAAGTTCTCTTTGCAGCCATGTGGATGATGGGCAAATGGCACCTAGAATGCTCACAATACTGGAGTCAGGAGTTTATTGAATGAACATTAAGCCAGAATGTGAAAACTGCATACTAACATTTAACACATTATACTAACTTCCTGAGTAAAAAAAAAATGAGAAATGAGAAAAACCTACAGCAAAGTCTGACAACTTCAACATAGCTACTTTCCAACTAAGAGGCTTCTTTAGGTGGTAAAAAAATTCTACAACAAATAGAATGCTTTATGAAGTAGTGGTGCTCCACATCCAGAATTTTCTCAAGAATAAGCTTTAGGGATGTCTACTTGTCCAACTTGGGCAAGGGAATATATATACTAAACAAGTCTTAGAAAATTCCCAATAGATGAAAATAATTACTTATTTACCAGCCATTTTATTCTTTGTTTGGTCATTTCACGCTTATTTTTTTTAAATAGCCATGTTTCCCTATGGCTGAAATGAAGACAGACATTTTTAGCTTGCGGTGAAGTGACATTTTTCTCCAAGTGCACTTTGTAAATTTTTTATACAACTCTAAACTATGGAGTCAAATCAATTGTGGGGAATGTGTTGAATGTCCATCCATAAAGGCAAAGAAGATAAATGACCTCTAAATGTGACTGGGCAAAAGCAATTTACAAGAGTGTGTGAGGGTCATATTTTATCAGAAGCAGATGGCTTATTCCATCTTTGCAGTTACCAAAGGTGCACAGGAATACAGATCCTTGCTTTTCCCTCTCCACATGAAAACCACTGTGTGCTTTGGACAGAAGATGCCTACTGTGTTTTAACCCTCAGCTTAATCTTCACATTTAAATGAAGATTTAAGCAAACTGCTAGAGAGCTTCTTGAAGCAGCAACTAACAGAAGAAAAAAAAAGTCCCTTCCCAATCCTGTCCACAAGTTCTGTATGTCACCCAGTAGGAAAACAAGAATAAAATGTGTTTCCCACGACTTGGAAAACCCTTAGGAAATGGTGTAATAACTCTGGATCCTTTAAATTTTCTTTAACCTTGGGTTTGCCCTTGTTCCACTGAACCATGTCTTCCAATCCATTTTCACAGT
>NW_004949103.1:14206105-14211378 GCF_000317375.1 Microtus ochrogaster
AAATTACTCATTCCTATGCTGTTTGTACCCTGTTCCTCATCCTAATTTCAATGTCTCTAGTATGGCTTGGGCCAAGTCTTCTCCAACTCAGCTAAAAGTCCCAGTTTGCCTCCCATGCTTCTGCACATTCGAGGTCAGAACAGAAGTCATACTTTGGAAGCAGAGCCAATGCATATTAACTATCTCTTAGTGAATAGCAAATTACTGAAAATTTAGCATTTTAAAACAAAATGAGTTTATTATCTTTGAATTTCAGTGAGTCAGGAGTGCAGGCAGGCAAAGAATAGCTAGGTTCTTTGTTCATAATTTCAAAAGGCCAAGATTATGGTGCCACTTAGTCTCTGAATGCTTCTCAAATTCAAGGTCCTCTTGCAAGTAGCACATTTTCATGTTTTCCAATTATAGCACCAAGGTTCCTGCTTTTTAATTGGTTACAGGTGGGTTAATTTTCAACAACTTGCAGACATTCATAGTTCCTCACCATGTAGCCTACTGATCCTTAAAAACTAGCAATGAAGAATCTTGCTCTTGTAAAATCTATTTAGGTTATGAATTTCTATCACCAGGGAGAAGTGTGTTTGTGTGTGTGTGTGTGTGTGTGTGTGTGTGCATTCATGTGTGCGTGTGCGCGTGTGTGTGTGTGTGTAAGACGTAGGTGTATGGAATTTTGTATATTTAATTGCTAACTTGGTTGGGATGAGCCCACTGAACTTTCTCTCAGTGGAGACAAGGCCAAAGGATAAAAGCTAATTAGGGAAGGATTTTAAGGTGTCATCACAATCAATCACAACCATAGGTCCCTGTCAAAGCTGAGTGTGTGGGTCATTGTGATCATTGTAGAACTGTCTACCTCATAATCATTGAAGCTTGGCATTGAAACAAGGCAAATAAACCTTCTTCCCCAAGAGGGCTGGCCAGAATTACAAAGAGAGAGCATCTCAGGAAATATGAGCCCTGACAGAAGTTACAGTCAAATGCCAATTAAGACCAGAGATAAACAAGATATATCAGCCAAAGAATGACCCTGGAAAGTAATTCATTTCACATTTTAAAAATTTGAATATTTAGTTAATAGAAGTTCAGAGTTTGTTAACTGAAAATATTCTCAGACAGTGTCTCCTTTTATAACTCGGTGAACAACTGATGACTGATGATCCCGCATAAGGACAAACTGCAGAATATGATGGATGTTCAATTCACGGCACGGTTCTGTGAAATTGATAGTAGCCAAATATAAGTCTGTGTTTTTTGAAGGATAAAATCAAACAACAATAAAATATATAAAACAGGCTGTCCTTAGTACTATTAGTATAGGGTACAGATTAAGAAGCTTCTAAATATAAAGTAGCTGTGTTCATATCTCAGATCTAAAACTTCCTAAATATTTGATTTTGAGCAAGCTATTTGGTGTTTTTCTGGCTCACATCACTTGTCTAAAAGAAAGATAAAAATATAACAGGTTACATGACTAATATCTAAATTTAATACAAGCAAATATGTAGGATATGCATTTATTTTGGAAATATACTTTATTTCATAAACATGAAATAAAACCTGTCATCTTTACTACTAATACTTATTCATATTCCTTTTAGTTTTACAAGAACAATAAAAAGCTTGTGCGTGTTAGTCCTAACCTTGACATGCAAAATCTCTAAATATATAGCATAATGCTTTGTAGCATTACTTAATATGTCCATCCAATCTTAGCAGTTACCTTTTTAAGGTAAAAGAGTTATTCTTCTCATCCATCTGAACTTATATGTCCATAGTAAGCATTTTATAAATATGAAATGGTTGACTCCCATCACATCAGCATGAACAATAAAGGATCTGTGCAATAGGCATCTTCAGTCATAGCAGAAGAGGTCTGCTGATTGCACAATTTACATTATGCTCCCTACCAGCGAACCTGGATTGAGGTGAGTGGGGAAATGTTCCAGGTTCTTTGACTCAATACACATTTCTGTATAGCTCTGATTAAAAGGAGCAGGGACCTATCTTCTCAGGATAGGCTATGGCTAGGTAAAGTTGGGTTCAGACATGTAAAACGTTCTTTTATGTCCTTGAGGCATAAACAAAAAGAGGAATATTTATGCTAGAGACTTCAGAGAGCAGAGGCATGGGGTGTGGGGCACTGATAACTTGAGAACTGCAGAATACGGATGAGAAAGACTACACATATATATCCTGATATGTGCAGGAAATTAAATTCTTCTCTGGTTAAGGAAAAATGGTCAAATTCTTTAAACGTCTCCATGCACAAGGGTTAAGGAACATATCCACGTATTCGGCACTGAAGACTGACAATCACCAGAGAGCTTGGGGAATGCAGTTAATCCATATTAATGTGATCCTCTGCCATTTGATGATATCTAATTGGATATAGAGCCACTGTAAGAGTAACTTGAGTGAGGGCAAGAGGAAGCAAACAAGGAGGATAATGCCTAAGGATGTATTTCACAGAACACCAAACAATGAGGAGCAGTCACTGCCAGGCTACAGACAGTGCTTTCAATTTAGTGTCTCATTTTGCATATGATGCACTATATAATTCAATTAGCCCTCTAGGGAAAATGAACCTCAGACAGGAGCAAAGTAAATACAGCAAAGAACTCAGGGGTGTCATAAAGGAGAGGAATTCCACAAGCCCATCATGCGTAGACCTTTTCAAACAAATAAGCACACGTTCTCCCACTCCTTCTCATGCATTAGGATATTGCATTGTATCTTTATATGCATAAATTAACAGAAGAGACTGACAGAATACTATTTAGTTGAGATTGCTGGCAGAAGCAGGTGCAATGGCTCAACAGTTGCAAGTTCTTACTTTTTTCTAAGCATGATGACCTTCATTTGATTTCTAGGACTTATGTGGTGTAGGAAGAGAAGTGACTGCCATGAGAGGACCTCTGCTGTCAATACACTCATTCACTTAAATACACACACACACACACACACACCAAATAAGTAAATATGATCATAAAAATTAAAAACAATGACCACCTACTTTGAGTAGAGTACCTGGGTAGAAATTCTACTTGAATGGTTTACTTGGAGCATGATCGATCTTTCCGCCTTAGTTTTCTAGTTTTTAAATGATTGTAATGAAATTGTCTTCTTATAAGTATAAAGATGAATTTGTTATTATGAAGAACATGGGATAAGGTCTATCCTATTCACATATTTGTTAATTATTATTTTTGCTTCATCACACACATAAATATGCCCTCAATTTACAAGTGCATAACAGTGATGATATAAACCCACTAGCATAATCTTATGTCTAGAAATCAATTTCCATCAGAATGAGATAGCAGGAATCACAGTATGTGTGTATATATATATATATATATATATATATATATATATATATATATCGCTATCAGAGCATGTTATGGATCCTGCAGTATCAGCAGTGTTACCACCTACTGTTTACCAGTTTTCAGAGACTATGGTAGCATCGCTTCACTTGCTTTATCACATGGAACCCTATCAATGTTTGAGGAATGTACAGAGCATTATTTTGAATCCTGTAAGTGATTAATAGCTTGTCCATGTCAAATAAAATTATGCAGGCAGAAGAAACAGAGTTAGAATAGAAATCTAACCTGTCAAGTCTACAGAGCCTAAACATTTGTGCTCACTGTCATTATTTTTATGTTTATTTTTGCACGAGTTAGTAAATTAGATGGCATTCCACTTCTGAAAACACTTTTAAATGACTTCATACAAAGGGCAAATGTGTTTCTATTTACTATCAAACTGTTTATGACAGAAGTTTTATAAATACATTCTTGGCATTTATAATTATAATCTAAGGATTCAAAAGTAGCAACAAACTAATGCCACAATATATTTATAGCTTTAAAATATAAAATTAAGTATCTTCCCAATAAAACATTATGTAAAGGAATATTTTTTTTACTATTTCTGAAAGAGGGATACTCAGTGTATAGTTGAAGGACACAGAATGAAACAACTTGTCTCTACAGTGCACACACTTCCTCAAACCGAACATTTTTATTGGCACCAAAGTGTTAGTAATTATGTCTATCATATGCTGATGATACCTGGATTGTCATTAATCCATATTTCTCTGCCTCTCCAGCCCTGGGATAATAAGCATGTATTGCCATACCTAGCATTTTAACTGTTTTGAAGATAGAACTCAGGTTGCTATATTTATTGAATATATATTTATTTGACTGAACCTTTGTCTCAGGCTCCATTTATTATTTTAATTTTCAATATAACTGTCTTAATCATGTGCTGTCTGCAAAATCACTTAAGGAAGCACTGTTTAAATTTCTTTTCACACTCTGTTCATGATGTTAGGTGCCTGGGACAGAAACACATCAGCTCAGGGCAGGTATATCTTCTCTATAGAACTAAAGGTTGGATTCACTTCCATTACCCCAGGATAGGTTCTCTTGTTCACCATCACTCAAGTACCCATGGAAACATCTAAAATTGAAAGTGATAAATAGACTTTTAATAAAAAAAATAGAAGAAACTGAAATGATGGAGCTGCAGAAACAGTAAATCGATTCTCATTTTTCTCTCCTTTCCTGTATGTTGCACAGTTCACTGTGGATGCCACATCCTAGAATAACCTCAACCCAGAACATTTATGCAGTGTCAATTAAAAAGAAGCCCCGGGAGCCTAATGCACTCTCCTAGCCAGAAGGCCTCGTGTAGATATGTGCTATGTAATAAATAACAAGATTAAACCTCCATGTGATCTCAATTTTACATAATAAAATTCCAAGTTAAAATGTAAATTTATTTTAAGCCCTGGAAGGGCTGACCATATGCCTCACTGACTGGGAAGATGGCTACTTAATAGATAATCTACAGTATGAGCCAAAAAAACTAGTCACAGACATCTGATCATCATGCCCCATCGAAACAAGAAATGAGGAGGGAGAGAACAGAGTCAGAAAGTGCAAACACATTGTACCAACAGGGAGGGACCACCAAACACAGGTAATAGGACTGTTGCAGGAGGGCCTGTTTGTTCGTCCCAGCTGTCTGGCTAGCTTAACCCTGAAATAACCACACAGAAACTGTATTAAATAAATCACTGCTTGGCTCGTTAACTCTAGCTTCTTATTGGCTAACTCTTACATATTAGTTTAACCAATCACCATTAATCTGTGTATCACCACGAGGTTGTGGCCTACCAGTCAAGTTCCAGCACATCTATTTCTGGTGGCAGGTCCATGGCATCTTCTCACTCTGCCCTTCTTTCTCCCAGCATACAGTTCTTT